>NW_027254680.1:85000-214061 GCF_044704955.1 Pristiophorus japonicus | reverse complement strand
TGTCTCTCAGGGAGATATCTGTAAACTGACTGGTCACTCAGTCCCTCTCCCCCAGGGAAATATCTGTACACTGAATGGTGTCTCTCAGTCACTCTCTCTCTCAGGCATATATCTGTACACTGACTGGCGGCGCTCAGTCCCTCCCTCTCAAGGAGATATCTGTTTACTGATTGGTGTCACTCAGCCCACTCTCCCTTCGGGAGATATCTGTACACTGACTGGTGTCGCTCTGTCCCTCTCCCACAGGGAAATATATGTCATCTAAATGATGTCTCTCAGTCGCTCTGTCTCTCAGGGAGATATCTGTACACTGACTGGCGTCTCTCCGACCCACTCTCTCAGGGAGATATCTGATAACTGAATGGTGTCTCTCATTCCCTCCCTCTCACGGAGATATCTGTACACTGACTGGTGTCTCGCATTCCCTCTCTTTCAGGGAAATATCTGTACACTGACTGGTTTCTCTCAGTCCCTCCCTCTCATGTTGATATCTGTACACTGACTGGTATCTCTCAGTCCTCCTATCTCAGGGAGATATCTGTACATTGACTGGTGTCTCTCAGTCCCACTCTCTCATGGAGATATCTGATAACTGACTGGTGTCTCTCAGTCCCTCCCTCTCATGGAGATATCTGTACAAAGACTGGTGTCTCTCAGTCCCACTCTCTCAGGGAGATATCTGATAACTGACTGGTGTCTCTCAGTCCCTCCCTCTCACCGAGATATCTGTACACTGACTGGCGCCTCTCTGTCCCTCCCTCTCAGCGAGATATCTGTGCACTGACTGGTGCTTTTCTGTCCCACTCTCTCAGGGAGATATCTGATAACTGACTGGTGTCTCTCAGTCCCTCCCTCTCACGGAGATATAGGTTCATTGACTCGTGTCTCTCAGTCCCTCCCTCTCAGGGTAATATCTGTAAACTGACTGGTGTCTCTGAGTCCTCTCCCTCAGGGAGACATCTATACACTGTCTGGTTTCTCTCATTCCCTCTCCCTCAGGGAGACATCTGTACACTGAGTGGCATCTCTCATTTGCTCCCTCTCAAGGAGATATCTGTCCACTCACTGGCGTCTCTCAATCCCTCTCCCTGAGAGAGATATCTGTATACTGACTGGTTTCTCTCCGTCCCTCTCTCTCAGGGACATATCTGTACACTGTCTGGTATATCTCAGTCCCTCTTCCCCAGCGACATAACTGTACACTGACTGGTCTCTCTCTCTCCCTACCTCTCAGGTGATATCTGTACACTGACTGCGGTCTCTCAGTCCCTCTCCCTAAGGCAGACATCTGTACACTGACTGGCGCCTCTCTATCCCTCCCTCTCAGGGAGATATCTGTGCACTGACTGGTGCTTTTCTGTCCCACTCTATCAGGGAGATATCTGAAAATTGACTGGTGTCTCTCAGTCGCTCCCTCTCACACTCACTTGTGTCTCGCAGTCCCGCTCTTTCAGGGACATATCTGTACACTGACTGGTATCTCTCAGTCCCCCTCCCTCAGGGAGATATCTGTACACTGACTGGTGTCTCTCCGTCCCACTCTCTCAGGGAGATATCTGATAACTGACTGATGTCTCTCAGTCCCTCCCTCTCATGGAGAAATCTGTTCACTGACTGGTGTCTCTCAGTCCCTCCCTCTCAGGGTAATATCTGTACACTGACTGGTGTCTCTCAGTCCCTCTCCCTCAGGGAGACATCTACACACTGTATGGTTTCTCTCAGTCCCTCTCCCTCAGGGAGATATCTGTACACTGAGTGGTATCTCTCAGTTGCTCCCTCTCAGGGAGCTATCTGAACAATCACTGGGGTCTCTCAATCCCTCTCCCGAAGAGAGATATCTGGAAACTGACTGGTGCTTCTCAGTCCCACTCCCTCAGGGACATAGAAACATAGAAACATAGAAAATAGGTGCAGGAGTAGGCCAATCGGCCCTTCTAGCCTGCCCCGCCATTCAATGAGTTCATGGCTGAACATGCAACTTCAGTACCCAATTCCTGCTTTCTCGCCATACCCCTTGATCCCCCTAGTAGTAAGGATTACATCTAAAAACGTTTTGAATATATTTAGTGAATTGGCCTCAACAACTTTCTGTGGTAGAAAATTCCACAGGTTCATCACTCTCTTAGTGAAGAAGTTTCTCCTCATCTCGATCCTAAATGGCTTACCCATTATCCTCAGACTGTGACCCCTGGTTCTGGACTTCCCCAACATTGGTAAATTCTTCCTGCATCTAACCTGTCTAAACCCATCAGAATTTTAAACGTTTCTATGAGGTCCCCTCTCATTCTTCTGAACTCCAGTGAATACAAGCCCAGTTGATCCATTCTTTCTTTATAGGTCAGTCCCGCCATCCTGGGAATCAGTCTGGTGAGCCTTCGCTAAACTCCCTCAAAAGCAAGAATGTCCTTCCTCAGGTTAGGTGACCAAAACTGTACACAATACTCCAGGTGTGGCCTCTCCGAGGCCCTGTACAACTGTAGCAACACCTCCCTGCCCCTGTACTCAAATCTCCTCGCTATGAAGGCCAACATGCCATTTGCTTTCTTAACCGCCTGCTGTACCTGCATGCCAACCTTCAATGACTGATGTACCATGACACCCAGGTCTCGTTGCACCTCCCCTTTTCCTAATCTGTCACCATTCAAGTAATAGTCTGTCTCTCTGTTTTTACCACCAAAGTGGATAACCTTACATTATCCACATTATACTTCATCTGCCATGCATTTGCCCACTCACCGAACCTATCCAAGCACTCTGCAGCCTCATACCATCCTCCGCACTGCTCACACTGCGACCCAATTTAGTGTCATCCGCAAATTTGGAGATACTGCATTTAATCCCCATCTAAATCATTAATGTACAGTGCAAGCAGCAGGGGCACCAGCACAGAACCTTGCGATAACTCACTAGTCACTGTCTGCCATTCTGAAAAGTATCCATTTACTCCTCCTCTTTGCTTCCTGTCTGACAACCAGTTCTCAATCCATCTCAGCACACTATCCCCAATACCATGTGCTTTAACTTTGCACATTAATCTCTTGTTTGGGACCTTGTCGAAAGCCTTCTGAAAGTCCAAATATACCACATCAACAGGTTCTCCCTTGTCCACTCTACTGGAAACATCCTCAAACAATTCCAGAAGATTTGTCAAGCATGATTTCCCTTTCACAAATCCATGCTGACTTGGACCTATCATCTCACCTCTTTGCAAATGAGCTGCTATGATATCCTTAATAATTGATTCCATCATCTTACCCACTACCGAGGTCAGGCTGACTGGTCTATAATTCCCTGTTTTCTCTCTCCCTCATTTTTTAAAAAGTGGGGTTACATTGGCTACCCTCCACTTGAAAGGAACCGATCCAGAGTCAATGGAATGTTGGAAAATGACTGTCAATGCATCCGCTATTTCCAAGGCCTCCTCCTTAAACACTCTGGGATGCAGTCCATCAGGCCCTGGGGATTTATCGGCCTTCCATCCCATCAATTTCCCCAGACAGTTTCCCTTAATAATAAGCATTTCCCTCAGTTCCTCCTCCTTACCAGACCCTCTGACACCTTTCATATTCGGAAGGTTGTTAGGGTCCTCCTTAGTGAATACCGAACCAAAGTAGTTGTTCAATTGGTCTGCCATTTCTTTGTTCCACGGTATGACTTCCCCTGATTCTGACTGCAGGGGACCTCCGTTTGTCTTTACTAACCGTTTTCTCTTTACATATCGAAAGAAACTTTTGCAATCCGTCTTATTGTTCCCTGCAAACTTCCCCTCGTACTCCATTTTCCCTGCCCTAATGAAATCCTTTGTACTCCTCTGCTGATTTCTAAATTTCTCCCAGTCTCCGGGTTCGCTGCTATTTCTGGCCAATTTGTATGCCACTTCCTTGGCTTTAATACTATCCCTGATTTCCCTTGATAGCCACGGTTGAGTCACCTTACCTTTTTTATTTTTACGCCAGACAGGAATGGACAATTGTTGTAGTTCATCCATGCGGTCTCTAAATGTCTACCATTGCCCATCCACAGTCAACCCCTTAAGTATCATTCGCCAATCTACCTCGCCAATTCACGCTTCATACTTTCAAAGTTACCCTTCTTTAAGTTCTGGACCATGGTCTCTGAATTAATTGTTTCATTTTCCATCCTAATGCAGAATTCCACCATATTATGATCACTCTTCCCCAAGGGGCCTCGCAAACCGAGATTGCTAATTAATCATATTTCATTACACAACACCCAGTCGAAAATGGCCTCCCCCCTAGTTGGTTCCTCGACATATTGGTCGAAAAAACCATCCCTTATGCACTTCAGGAAATCCTCCTCCACCGTATTGCTTCCAGTTTGGTTAGCCCAATCTATGTGCAAATTAAAGTCACCCATTATAACTGCTGCACCCTTATTGCATGCACCCCTAATTTCCTGTTTGATACCCTCGCCAACATCACTACTACTGTTTGGAGGTCTGTATACAACTCCGAATAAGGTTGTTTTGCTCTTTGGTGTTCTGCAGCTCTACCCATATAGAATCCACCTCATCCAAGCTGATGTCCTTCCTAACTATTGCATTAATCTCCTCTTTAACCAGCAATGCTACCCCACCTCCTTTTCCTATTATTCTATCCTTCCTGAGTGCTGAATACCACTGGATGTTGAGTTCCCAGCCCTGATCACCCTGGAGCCACGTCTCCATAATCCCAATCACATCATATTTGTTAACATCTATTTGCACAGTTAATTCATCCATCTTATTACGGATACTCCTTGCATTAAGTCACAAAGCCTTCAGGCTTGATTTTTAACACCCTTTGTCCTTTTAGAATTTTGCTGCACAGTGGCCCTTTTTGTTCTTTGCCTTGCGTTTCTCTGCCCTCCACGTTTCCTCATCTCCTTTTGCTTTTGTCTCCTTTTTGTTTCCCTCTGTCTCCCTGCATTGGTTCCCATCCTCCACAACAGCATGAGCAAACACTCCCCCTAGGACATTGGTTCCGGTCCTGCCCAGGTGCAGACGGTCCGGATTGTACTGGTCCCACTTCTCCCAGAACCGGTTCCAATGCCCCAGGAATTGGAATCCCACCCTGCTGCACCACTGCTCAAGCCATGTATTCATCTGCGCTATCCTGCGATTTCTACTCTGACTCGCACGTGGCACTGGCAGCAATCCCGAGATTACTACTTTATAGTCTGAGCTAGAAACCAGAAACTGAACAACTGACCACAGTCTTCCCTAGAATCCAGAAACTGACTAACTGACTACATTCTGACCTAAAAACCATAAACTGACCAACAGGCCACATTCTGTCCCAGCAACCAGTAATTGACCAACTGAACACAATCTGACCTAGAAACCAGAAACTCACCAACTGAACACAGTCTGACCTAGAAACCAGAATCTGACCAATAGACCACATTATGACCAAGAAACCAGAAACTGACCAACAGACCTCAGACTGACATAGGAACCAGAAACTGACCAACTGACCACAGGCTTACCTAGCAACCACAAACTGACCAACAGGCCACATTCTGTCCCAGCAAACAGTAACAGACCAACTGACAACAGTCTGATCTAGAAATCAAAATCTGACCAATTGACCACATTCTGAGCAAGAAACCAGAAACTGCCCAACAGACCACAGTCTGACCTAAAAACCAGAAACTGTCCAACTGACCAGAGTCTCACCTCGAAACCAGAAACTGACCAACTAATCACAGTCTGACTGAGAAACCAGAAACTGATCAACTGACCACAGTCTGACCAAGACAACATAAAACTGACCAACTGACCTCAGTCTGACCTAGCAACCACAAAATGACCAACAAGCCACATTCTGTCGCAGCAGCCAGTAACTGACCAGAGTCTGACCTAGAAACCAGAAACTGACCAACTGACCACAGTCTGAACTATAAACCAGAAACTGACCAACTAACCTCAGTCTAAACGAGAAACCAGAAACGGAGCAACTGACCACAGTCTGAATTAGGAACCAGAAACTGAACAACTGACCACAGACTGACCTAGAAACCAGAAACTGACGAAGTGACCACAGTCTGACCTGGAAACCAGTAACTAACCAACTGACCAAAGTATTACCTAGCAACCAGTGACTGACCAACTGATCACAGTCTGACCCAGAAACCAGGAACTGACCAACTGACCACAGTCTGACCTAGACAACTCGAAACTGACCAACTGACCAAAGTCTGAACTAGAAAACAGAAACTGACCAACTGACCACAGTCTGACCTAAACACCGAAACAGACCACAGTCTGACCGAGAAACCAGAAAAAGACCAATGAATCACAATCTGACCGAGAAACCAGAAATTGACAAAATGTTCACAGTCTGATCAAGAAACGTGGAACTAACCAACTGACCACAGTCTGACTGAGACAACATGAAACTGTCAAACAGGCCACATTCTTACCTAGCAATCAGTATCTGACCAACTGACCACAGTCTGACGTAGAAACCAGCAACTGACCAACTGACCACAATCTGACCTAGAAATCCGAAACTTACCAACTGACCACAGTCTGACCTCGAAACCAGAAACTGTCCAACTGACCACATACTAAACTCGAAACCAGAAACTGACCAACTGACCACAGTCTGACCTAGAAACCAGAAATGGACCAACTGAACAGAGTCTGACCTAACATGAAACTGACCAACTGACCACAGTCTGACCAAAAACCAGAAACTGAACAACTGACCACAGTCTGAACTAGAAACCAGAAACTGACCAACTGACCGCAGTCTAAGCGAGGAACCAGAAACTGACCAACTGACATCAATCTGACCGTGAAATAAAAAACTGACCAAATGACCACAGTATGACCTAGCAAGCAGAAACTGTCAAACAGGCCACATTTTGACCAAGCAACCAGTATCTGACCAACTGACCACAGTCTGATGTAGAAGCCAGCAACTGACCAACTGACCACAATCTGACCTGGAAACCCGAAACTGACCAACTGACCATATTCTTAACTGGAAACCAGAAACTGACCAACTGTCCACAATCTGGCCTAGAAAATAGAAACGGACCAACTGTACTCAGTCTGACCTAGAAACCAGAAACTGACCAACTGAACACAGTCTGACCTAGCAACCACAAATTGACCAACAGGCCACATTCTGTCGCAGCAACCAGTAACTGACGACAGTCTGACCTAGAAATCTGAAACTGAACAACTGACCACAGACTGACCTAGAAACCAGAAACTGACCAAGTGACCGCAGACTGACCTAGGAATCAGAAACTGACTAACTGACCACAGTCTGACCTACACAACCCGAAACTGACGAACTGACCAAAGTCTTACCTATAAAACAGAAACTGACGAACTGACCACAGTCTGAACTCGGAACCAGAAACTGACCAACTGAACACAGTCTGACCTAGCAGCCACAAACTGACCAACAGGCCAGATTCTGTCACAGCAACCAGTAACTGACCACAGACTGACCTAAAAACCAGAAACTGACCAAGTGACCGCAGATTGACCTAGGAATCAGAAACTGACTAACTGACCACAGTCTGACCTAGACAACCCGAAACTGACCAACTGACCAAAGTCTTACCTAGAAAACAGAAACTGACGAACTGACCACAGTCTGAACGAGACAATCCGAAACTGAACAACTCAACACAGTCTGAGCTAGAAACCAGAAACTGACCAACTGACCACAGTATGACTTATAAACCAGAAAAAGACTAACTAACCACAATCTGACCAAGAAACCAGAAACTGACCAAATGTCCACAGTCTCACCCAGAAACCTGGAACTGACCAACTGACCACAGTATGACCGAGACAACATGAAACTGACCAACTGACCACAGTCTGACCTAGAAACCAGAAACTGACCAAATGACCATTTTCTGACCTAGCAAACACAAATTGTCAAACTTGCCACATTCTGACCTAGCAACCAGTATCTGACAAACTGACCAAAGTCTGACGTAGAAACAAGCAACTGACCAACTGACCACAATCTGACCTCGAAACCCGAAACTGACCAACTGACAACAGTCTGACCTCGAAACCAGAAACTGTCCAACTGACCACATTCTTAACTCGAAACCAGAAACTGACCAACTAACAGAGACTGACCCAGAAACCAGTAAAGGACCAACTGACCACAGTCTGACCTAGAAACCAGAAACTGACCAACTGACGACATTCTAACCTAGAAACCAGAAACTGACCTTCTGACCTCAGTCTGACCTAATAACAGAAACTGTCCAACTGACCACAGTCTGAAGTAGAAACCAGCAACTGATCAACTAACCACAGTCTGACCTCGAAACCAGAAACTGAGCAACTGACCACAATCTGAACTCGAAACCAAAACCTGGCCAAATGACCACATTCTGACCTAGCAACCACAAATTATCAAACAGGCCATATTCTGACCTAGCAACCAGTATCTGACCAACTGACCACAGTCTGATGTAGAAACCAGCAACTGTCCAACTGATCACATACTTTAATCGAAACCGGAAACTGACCAACTGACCACATTCTGACCTCGAAACCAGGAACTGACCATCTGAACTCAGTCTGACCTAATAACAGAAACTGTCCAACTGACCACAGTCTGATGTAGAAATCAGAAACTGACCAACTGACCGAAGACTGACCTAATAACATAAACTGACCAACTGACCAAAGTCTGACTGGGAAACCAGAAACTGATCAATTGAACACAGTCTGACCGAGGCTGAATGAAACTGACCAACTGACCACAGACTGACCTAGAAACCAGACACTGACCAACTGACCACAGTCTGATCTAGAAACCAGAAACTGACCAACTGACCACAGTCTAACCGAGAATCCAGAAACTGACCAACTGACCACTGTCTGAAATAAGATCCAGAAACTGACCAACTGACCACAGTCTGACCTATAACCAGAAAAAAATAACTCTACCACAATCTGAAAGAGAAACCAGAAACTGACGGAACTGACCACAGTCTGATCAAGTAACCAGCAACTGACCAATTGACCACAGGATGACCTTGCAACCAAAATGTAACAAACTGAACACAGACTGATCTAGCAACCAGCAACTGACCAACTGCCCACAGTCTGACCTCGAAACCAGAAACTGAGCAACTGAGCACAGTCTGACCGAGGAATCAGAAACATACAAACTGAGCACAGTCTGACGTAGCAACCAGCAACTTACCAACTGACAACAGTCTGACCGAGGCAACATGAAACTGACCAACTGACCACAGTCTGACCAGAAACCAGAAACTGACCAACTGACCACAGTCTGATCTCGATTCAAGAAACTGTCGAACTGACCACAATCTGATCGAGACAATCCGAAGCTGACCAACTGAACACAGTCTGACCGAGAAACAAGACACGGATCAACTCACCATAGTCTGATCTAGAAACCAGAAACTGACCAACTGAACACAGTCTGACCAAGAAACCAGAAACTGACCAACAGACCATAGTCTGACCGAGAAAACAAAAACTGACTGACTGACCACAGTCTGACCTAGAAACCTGAAAAAGACCAACTTAAAACAGTCTGACCTCTAAATCAGAAACTGACCAACTGAACACAGTCTGACCGAGAAAACAGAAACTGACCAACTGACCAACTGACTACAGTCTGACCTAGAAACCAGAAAATGACCAACTGACCACAGTCTGATCTAGCAACCAGAAACTGACCAACTGAACACAGTCTGACCTTGAAACCAGAAACTGTCCAACTGACCACAGTCTGACTGACAAAACAGAAACTGACCAACCGACCGCAGTCTGACCTAGAAACCAGAAACAGACCAACTGACCACAGTCTGATCTAGAAACCAGAAAATGATCAACTGAACACAGGCTGACCGAGGCACCATGAAACTGACCAATTGACCACAATCTGACCTAGAAACCCGAAACTGACCAACTGACCATATTCTTAACTGGAAACCAGAAACTGACCAACTGTCCACAATCTGGCCTAGAAAATAGAAACGGACCAACTGACCTCAGTCTGACCTAGAAACCAGAAACTGACCAACAGGCCACATTCTGTCGCAGCAACCAGTAACTGACGACAGTCTGACCTCGAAACCAGAAACTGAACAACTGACGACAGACTGACCAAGAAACCAGAAACTGACCAAGTGACCTCAGACTGACCTAGGTATCAGAAAGTGACTAACTGACCACAGTGTGACCGAGAAACCAGAAATTGACTAACTGAACACAGTCTGACCTAGACTACGCGAAACTGACCAACTGACCAAAGTCTTACCTAGAAAACTTAAACTGACGAACTGACCACAGTCTGAACTAGGAACCAGAAACTGATCAACTGACCACAGTCTGACTTGTAAACCAGAAAAATACTAACTAACCACAATCTGACTGAGAAACCAGATATTGACCAAATGTCCACAGTCTGACCCAGAAACCTGGAACTGACCAACTGACCACAGTCTGACCGAGACAACATGAAACTGACCAACTGACCACAGTCTGACCTAGAAACCAGAAACTGAGCAACTGACCACAATCTGACTTCGAAACCAAAAACTGACCAAATGACCACATTCTGACATAGCAAACACAAATTGTCAAACTTGCCACATTCTGACCTAGCAACCAGTATCTGACCTACTGACCACAATCTGACGTAGAAACCAGCAACTGACCAACTGACCACAATCTGACCTCGAAAACAGAAACTGACCAACTGACCACAGTCTGACCTCGAAACCAGAAACTGTCCAACTGACCACATTCTTAACTCGAAACCAGAAACTGACCAACTAACACAGACTGACCTAGAAACCAGTAAAGGACCAACTGACCATAGTCTGACCTAGAAACCAGAAACAGACCAACTGACCACATTCTGACCTAGAAACCTGAAACTGACAATCTGACCTCAGTCTGATGTAGAAACCAGCAACTGACCAACTAACCACAGTCTGATCTCGAAACCAGAAACTGAGCAACTGACCACAATCTGACCTCGAAACCAAAACCTGGCCAAATGACCACATTCTGACCTAGCATCTACAAATTATCAAGGAGGCCACATTCTGACCAAGCAACCAGTATCTGACCAACTGACCACAGTCTGATGTAGAAGCTAGCAACTGACCAACTGACCAAAATCTGACCGAGAAACCCGAAACTGACCAACTGACCACAGTCTGACCTAGAAACCAGAAATTGACCAACTGAGCACAGTCTGTCCAAGAATCCAGTAACTAACCAACTGATCAAAGTATTACCGAGCAACCAGTGACTGACCAACTGATCACAGTCTGACCCAGAAACCAGGAACTGAAAAACTAACCACAGTCTGACCTAGACAACCCGAAACTGACCAACTGACCAAAGTCTGACCTAGAAAATAGAAACTGTCCAACTGACCACAATCTGACATCGAAATCGAAACAGACCACTGACCACAGTCTAACTGAGAAACCAGAAACTGACAAACTGATCACAGTCTGAACTAGGAACCAGAAACTGACCAACTGACCACAGTCTGATCTGGAAAACAGAAAAAGACTTATTAACCACAATCTGACCAAGAAACCAGAAAATGAAAAAATGTCCACTGTCTGACCCAGAAACCTGGAACTAACCAACTGACCACAATCTGACCTCGAAACCAAAAACTGACCAAATGACCACATTCTGACCTAGCAACCACAAACTGTCAAATATTCCACATTCTTACCTCGCAATCAGTATCTGCCCAACTGACCACAGGCTGACGTAGAAACCAGCAACTGACCAACTGACCACAATCTGACCTAGCAACCCGAAACTGACCAACTGACCACAGTCTGAACTCGAAACCAGAAACTGTCCAACTGACCACATACTAAACTCGAAACCAGAAACTGACCAACTGACCACAGTCTGACCTAGAAACCAGAAATGGACCATCTGGCCACAGTCTGACCTAGGAACCAGAAACTGATCAACTGAACACAGGCTGACTGAGGCAACATGAAACTGACCAACTGACCACAGTCTGACCAAAAAACAGAAACTGACCAACTGACCACAGTCTGATCTAGAAACCAGAAACTGACCAACTGACCGCAATCTAACCGAGAAACCAGAAACTGACCAACTGACATCAATCTGCCCATGAAACACAACTGACCTAATGACCACAGTATGACCTAGCAAGCATAAACTGTCAAACAGGCCACATTCTGACCCAACAACTAGTATCTGACCAACTGACCACAGTTTGATGTAGAAGCCAGCAACTGACCAACTGACCACAATCTGATCTAGAAACCCGAAACTGACCAACTGACCATATTCTTAACTCGAAACCAGGAACTGGCCAACTGTCCACAATCTGGCCTCGAAAATAGAAACGGACCAACTGTACTCAGTCTGACATAGAAACCAGAAACTGACCAACTGAACACAGTCTGACCTAGCAACCACAAACTGACCAACAGGCCACATTCTGTCGCAGCAAACAGTAACTGACTGCAGTCTGACATAGAAATCAGAAACTGAACAACTAACCACAGACTGAACTAGAAACCAGAAACTGACCCAGTGACCACAGACTGACCTAGGAATCAGAAACTGACTAACTGACCACAGTCTGACTTAGAAACCAGAAACTGACCAACTGATCATAGTCTGACCTAGCAACCACAAACTGACCAACAGGCCACATTCTGTCGCAGCAACCAGTAACTGACTACAGTCTGACCTAGAAACCAGATACTGACAAGCTGACCTCAGTCTGACCTAGAAACCAGGAAGTGACCAACTAACCACAGTCTGAACGAGAAACCAGAAACTGACCAACTGACCACAGACTGAATTAGGAACCAGAAACTGAACAACTGACCACAGACTGACCTAGAAACCAGAAACTGACCAATTGACCGCAGACTGACCTAGGAATCAGAAACTGACTAACTGATCACAGTCTGACCTAGACAACCCGAAACTGACCAACTGACCAAAGTCTTACCTAGAAAACAAAAAATGTGACGAACTGACCACAGTCAGAACGAGTAACCAGAAACTGACCAACTGACCACAGACTGAATTAGGAACCAGAAACTGAACAACTGACCACAATCTGACCAAGAAACAAGAAACTGACCAAATGTCCACAGTCTGACCCAGAAACCTGGAACTGACCAACTGACCACATTCTGACCGAGACACCATGAAACTGACCAACTGACCACAGTCTGACCTATAAACCAGAAACTGAGCAACTGACCACAATCTGACGGAGAAACCAGCAACTGACCAACTGACCACAATCTGACCTAGAAAACCGAAACTGACAAACTGACCACAGTCTGAACTCGAAACCAGAAAATGTCCAACTGACCACATTCTTAACTCGAAACCAGAAACTGACCAACTAAGACAGACTGACCTAGAAACCAGTAAAGGACCAACTGACCACAGTCTGACCTAGAAACCAGAAACTGACCAACTGACCACATTCTGACCTATAAACCAGAAACTGACCTTCTGACCTCAGTCTGACCTAATAACAGAAACTGCCCAACTGACCACAGTCTGACGTAGAAACTAGCAACTGACCAACTAACCACCGTCTGACCTCGAAACCAGAAACTGAGCAACTGACCACAATGTGACCTTGAAACCAAAACCTGGCCAAATGACCACATTCTGACCTAGCAACCACAACTTATCAAACAGGCCACATTCTGACCTAGCAACCAGTATCTGACCAACTGACCACAGTCTGATGTAGAAACCAGCAACTAATCAACTGACCAAAATCTGACCGAGAACCCGAAACTGACCAACTGACCACAATCTGACGTCGAAACCAGAAACTGTCCAACTGATCACATACTTTAATCGAAACCGGAAACTGACCAACTGATCACAGTCTGACCTGGAAACCAGAAATGGACCAACTGACCACAGTCTAACTGAGAAACCAGAATCTGACAAACTGATCACAGTCTGAACGAGGAACCAGAAACTGACCAACTGACCACAGTCTGACCTAGAAACCAGAAAAAGACTAATTAACCACAATCTGACCAAGAAACCTGAAACTGACAAAATGTCCACAGTCTGACCCAGAAACCTGGAACTAACAATTGACCACAGTCTGACCGAGACAACATGAAACTGACCAACTGACCACAGTCTGGCCTAAAACCAGAAACTGAGCAACTGACCACAATCTGACCTCGAAACCAAAAACTGACCAAATGACCACATTCTGACCTAGCAACCACAAACTGTAAAACAGGCCACATTCTTACCTTGCAATCAGTATCTGACCAACTGACCACTATCTGACGTAGAAACCTGAAACTGACCAACTGACCAATTTCTGACCTCGAAACCAGAAACTGTCCAACTGATCACAGTCTGACCGAGAAACCAGAAACTGATCAACTGAACACAGGCTGACCGAGGCAACATGAAACTGACAACTGACCACAATCTGACCTAGAAACCCGAAACTGACCAACTGACCACAGTCTGAACTCGAAACCAGAAACTGTCCAACTGACCACATACTAAACTCGAAACCAGAAACTGACCAACTGACCACAGTCTGACCTAGAAACCAGAAATGGACCATCTGGCCACAGTCTGACCTAGGAACCAGAACCTGATCAACTGAACACAGGCTGACTGAGGCAACATGAAACTGACCAACTGACCACAGTCTGACCAAAAACCAGAAACTGACCAACTGACCACAGTCTGATCTAGAAACCAGAAACTGACCAACTGACCGCAGTCTAACCGAAAAACCAGAAACTGACCAACTGACATCAATCTGCCCTTGAAACCAAAAACTGACCAAATGACCACAGTATGTCCAAGCAAGCATAAACTGTCAAACAGGCCACATTCTGACCTAGCAACCAGTATCTGACCAACTGACCACAGTTTGATGTAGAAGCCAGCAACTGACCAACTGACCACAATCTGATCTAGAAACCAGAAACTGACCAAGTGACCACAGACTAACCGAAGAATCAGAAACTGACTAACTGACCACAGTCTGACTTAGAAACCAGAAACTGACCAACTGATCATAGTCTGACCTAGCAACCACAAACTGACCAACAGGCCACATTCTGTCGCAGCAACCAGTAACTGACTACAGTCTGACCTAGAAACCAGATACTGACAAGCTGACCTCAGTCTGACCTAGAAACCAGGAAGTGACCAACTATCCACAGTCTGAACGAGAAACCAGAAACTGACCAACTGACCACAGACTGAATTAGGAACCAGAAACTGAACAACTGACCACAGACTGACCTGGAAAACCAGAAACTGACCAAGTGACCAAAGTCTTACTTAGAAAACAGAAACTGACGAACTGACCACAGTCTGAACGAGAAACAAGAAACTGACCAACTGACCACAGACTGAATTAGGAACCAGAAACTGAACAACTGACCACAATGTGACCAAGAAACAAGAAACTGACCAAATGTCCACAGTCTGACCCAGAAACCTGGAACTGACCAACTGACCACAGTCTGACCGAGACAACATGAAACTGACCAACTGACCACAGTCTGACCTAGAAACCAGAAACTGAGCAACTGACCACAATCTGACCTCGAAACCAAAAACTGACCAAATGACCATTTTCTGACCTAGCAAACACAAATTGTCAAACTTGCCACATTCTGACCTAGCAACCAGTATCTGACCAACTGACCACAGTCTGACGGAGAAACCAGCAACTGACCAACTGACCACAATCTGACCTAGAAACCCGAAACTGACCAACTGACCACAGTCTGAACTCGAAACCAGAAACTGTCCAACTGACCACATTCTTAACTCGAAACCAGAAACTGACCAACTAACACAGTCTGACCTAGAAACCAGAAACTGACCAACTGACCACATTCTGACCTAGAAACCAGAAACTGACCTTCTGACCTCAGTCTGACCTAATAACAGAAACTGTCCAACTGACCACAGTCTGACGTAGAAACCAGCAACTGATCAACTGACCAAAGTCTTACTTAGAAAACAGAAACTGACGAACTGACCACAGTCTGAACGAGAAACCAGAAACTGACCAACTGACCACAGACTGAATTAGGAACCAGAAACTGAACAACTGACCACAATGTGACCAAGAAACAAGAAACTGACCAAATGTCCACAGTCTGACCCAGAAACCTGGAACTGACCAACTGACCACAGTCTGACCGAGACAACATGAAACTGACCAACTGACCACAGTCTGACCTAGAAACCAGAAACTGAGCAACTGACCACAATCTGACCTCGAAACCAAAAACTGACCAAATGACCATTTTATGACCTAGCAAACACAAATTGTCAAACTTGCCACATTCTGACCTAGCAACCAGTATCTGACCAACTGACCACAGTCTGACGGAGAAACCAGCAACTGACCAACTGACCACAATCTGACCTAGAAACCCGAAACTGACCAACTGACCACAGTCTGAACTCGAAACCAGAAACTGTCCAACTGACCACATTCTTAACTCGAAACCAGAAACTGACCAACTAACACAGTCTGACCTAGAAACCAGAAACTGACCAACTGACCACATTCTGACCTAGAAACCAGAAACTGACCTTCTGACCTCAGTCTGACCTAATAACAGAAACTGTCCAACTGACCACAGTCTGACGTAGAAACCAGCAACTGACCAACTAACCACAGTCTGACCTCGAAACCAGAAACTGAGCAACTGACCACAATTTGACCTCGAAACCAAAACCTGGCCAAATGACCACATTTTGACCTAGCAACCACAAATTATCAAACAGGCCACATTTTGAGCGAGCAACCAGTATCTGACCAACTGAACACAGTCTGATGTAGAAATCAGCAACTAACCAACTGACCAAAATCTGACCGAGAACCCGAAACTGACCAACTGACCACAGTCTGACCTCGAAACCAGAAACTGTCTAACTGATCACATACTGTAATCGAAATCGGAAACTGACCAACTGACCACAGTCTAAGCTAGAAAACAGAATCTGACCAACTGACCACAGTCCGACCTAGAATCCCGAAACTGACCAACTGACCACATTCTGACCTCGAAACCAGAAACTGACCATCTGAACTCAGTCTGACATAATAACAGAGACTGTCCAACTGACCACAGTCTGACGTAGAAACCAGAAATTGACCAACTGACCGAAGACTGACCTAATAACATAAACTGACCAACTGACCACAGTCTGACCGAGAAACCAGACACTGACCAACTGACCACAGTCTGATCTAGAAACCAGAAACTGACCAACTGACCACAGTCTAACCGAGAAACCAGAAACTGACCAACTGACCACTGTCTGAAATAAGATCGAGAAACTGACCAAATGACCACAGTCTGACCTATAAACCAGAAAAAACTAACTATACCACAATCTGACCGAGAAACCAGAAACTGACGGAACTGACCACAGTCTGATCAAGTAACCAGCAACTGACCAATTGACCACAGGATGACCTTGCAACCAAAATGTAACAAACTGAACACAGACTAATCTAGCAACCAGCAACTGACCAACAGTCCAGAGACTGACCTAGAGCCAGCAACTGATCAACTGCCCACAGTCTGACCTCGAAACCAGAAACTGAGCAACTGAGCACAGTCTGACCGAGGAATCAGAAACATACAAACTGAGCACAGTCTGACCAAGCGAGCAGCAACTTACCAACTGACAACAGTCTGACCGAGGCAACATGAAACTGACCAACTGACCACAGTCTGACCAGAAACCAGAAACTGACCAACTGACCACAGTCTGATCTCGAATCCATAAACTGTCCAACTGACCACAATCTGACCGAGACAATCCGAAGCTGACCAACTGACCACAGTCTGACCTAGAAACAAGAAACTGATCAACTAACCATAGTCTGATATAGAAACCAGAAACTGACCGACAGACCACAGTCTGACCTAGAAACCAGAAAGAGACCAACTTAACACAGTCTGACCTAGAAACCAGAAACTGTCCAACTGACCACAGTCTGACCTAGAAACCAGGAACAGACCAACTGACCACAGTCTGATCTAGAAACCA
This sequence comes from Pristiophorus japonicus, assembly GCF_044704955.1. Classification (NCBI taxonomy): domain Eukaryota; kingdom Metazoa; phylum Chordata; class Chondrichthyes; family Pristiophoridae; genus Pristiophorus; species Pristiophorus japonicus. The sequence goes on along the minus strand of NW_027254680.1, from coordinate 195,970 downwards.
GAAACTGACCAACTGAACACAGTCTGACCGAGGCAACATGAAACTGACCAACTGACCACAGTCTGACCTAGAAACCAGAAACTGACCAACTGACCACAGTCTGATCTAGAAACCAGAAACTGACCAACTGACCGCAGTCTAACCGAAAAACCAGAAACTGACCAACTGACATCAATCTGCCCTTGAAACCAAAAACTGACCAAATGACCACAGTATGTCCAAGCAAGCATAAACTGTCAAACAGGCCACATTCTGACCTAGCAACCAGTATCTGACCAACTGACCACAGTTTGATGCAGAAGCCAGCAACTGACCAACTGATCACAATCTGATCTAGAAACCCGAAACTGACCAACTGACCATATTCTTAACTCGAAACCAGAAACTGACCAACTGTCCACAATCTGGCCCAGAAAATAGAAACGGACCAACTGACCTCAGTCTGACCTAGAAATCAGAAACTGACCAACTGAACACAGTTTGACCTAGCAACCACAAACTGACCAACAGGCCACATTCTGTCGCAGCAACCAGTAATTGACTACAGTCTGACATAGAAATCAGAAACTGAACAACTAACCACAGACTGACCTAGAAACCAGAAACTGACCAAGTGACCACAGACTAACCGAAAAATCAGAAACTGACTAACTGACCACAGTCTGACTTAGAAACCAGAAACTGACCAACTGATCATAGTCTGACCTAGCAACCACAAACTGACCAACAGGCCACATTCTGTCGCAGCAACCAGTAACTGACTACAGTCTGACCTAGAAACCAGATACTGACAAGCTGACCTCAGTCTGACCTAGAAACCAGGAATTGACCAACTATCCACAGTCTGAACGAGAAACCAGAAACTGACCAACTGACCACAGACTGAATTAGGAACCAGAAACTGAACAACTGACCACAGACTGACCTGGAAAACCAGAAACTGACCAAGTGACCGCAGACTGACCAAGGAATCAGAAACTGATTAACTGACCACAGTCTGACCTAGACAACCCGAAACTGATCAACTGACCAAAGTCTTACTTAGAAAACAGAAACTGACGAACTGACCACAGTCTGAACGAGAAACCAGAAACTGACCAACTGACCACAGACTGAATTAGGAACCAGAAACTGAACAACTGACCACAATGTGACCAAGAAACAAGAAACTGACCAAATGTCCACAGTCTGACCCAGAAACCTGGAACTGACCAACTGACCACAGTCTGACCGAGACAACATGAAACTGACCAACTGACCACAGTCTGACCTAGAAACCAGAAACTGAGCAACTGACCACAATCTGACCTCGAAACCAAAAACTGACCAAATGACCATTTTATGACCTAGCAAACACAAATTGTCAAACTTGCCACATTCTGACCTAGCAACCAGTATCTGACCAACTGACCACAGTCTGACGGAGAAACCAGCAACTGACCAACTGACCACAATCTGACCTAGAAACCCGAAACTGACCAACTGACCACAGTCTGAACTCGAAACCAGAAACTGTCCAACTGACCACATTCTTAACTCGAAACCAGAAACTGACCAACTAACACAGTCTGACCTAGAAACCAGAAACTGACCAACTGACCACATTCTGACCTAGAAACCAGAAACTGACCTTCTGACCTCAGTCTGACCTAATAACAGAAACTGTCCAACTGACCACAGTCTGACGTAGAAACCAGCAACTGACCAACTAACCACAGTCTGACCTCGAAACCAGAAACTGAGCAACTGACCACAATTTGACCTCGAAACCAAAACCTGGCCAAATGACCACATTTTGACCTAGCAACCACAAATTATCAAACAGGCCACATTTTGAGCGAGCAACCAGTATCTGACCAACTGAACACAGTCTGATGTAGAAATCAGCAACTAACCAACTGACCAAAATCTGACCGAGAACCCGAAACTGACCAACTGACCACAGTCTGACCTCGAAACCAGAAACTGTCTAACTGATCACATACTGTAATCGAAATCGGAAACTGACCAACTGACCACAGTCTAAGCTAGAAAACAGAATCTGACCAACTGACCACAGTCCGACCTAGAATCCCGAAACTGACCAACTGACCACATTCTGACCTCGAAACCAGAAACTGACCATCTGAACTCAGTCTGACATAATAACAGAGACTGTCCAACTGACCACAGTCTGACGTAGAAACCAGAAATTGACCAACTGACCGAAGACTGACCTAATAACATAAACTGACCAACTGACCACAGTCTGACCGAGAAACCAGACACTGACCAACTGACCACAGTCTGATCTAGAAACCAGAAACTGACCAACTGACCACAGTCTAACCGAGAAACCAGAAACTGACCAACTGACCACTGTCTGAAATAAGATCGAGAAACTGACCAAATGACCACAGTCTGACCTATAAACCAGAAAAAACGAACTATACCACAATCTGACCGAGAAACCAGAAACTGACGGAACTGACCACAGTCTGATCAAGTAACCAGCAACTGACCAATTGACCACAGGATGACCTTGCAACCAAAATGTAACAAACTGAACACAGACTAATCTAGCAACCAGCAACTGACCAACAGTCCAGAGACTGACCTAGAGCCAGCAACTGATCAACTGCCCACAGTCTGACCTCGAAACCAGAAACTGAGCAACTGAGCACAGTCTGACCGAGGAATCAGAAACATACAAACTGAGCACAGTCTGACCAAGCGAGCAGCAACTTACCAACTGACAACAGTCTGACCCAGGCAACATGAAACTGACCAACTGACCACAGTCTGACCAGAAACCAGAAACTGACCAACTGACCACAGTCTGATCTCGAATCCATAAACTGTCCAACTGACCACAATCTGACCGAGACAATCCGAAGCTGACCAACTGACCACAGTCTGACCTAGAAACAAGAAACTGATCAACTAACCATAGTCTGATATAGAAACCAGAAACTGACCGACAGACCACAGTCTGACCTAGAAACCAGAAAGAGACCAACTTAACACAGTCTGACCTAGAAACCAGAAACTGTCCAACTGACCACAGTCTGACCTAGAAACCAGGAACAGACCAACTGACCACAGTCTGATCTAGAAACCAGAAACTGACCAACTGAACACAGTCTGACCGAGGCAACATGAAACTGACCAACTGACCACAGTCTGACCTAGAAACCAGAAACTGACCAACTGACCACAGTCTGATCTAGAAACCAGAAACTGACCAACTGACCGCAGTCTAACCGAAAAACCAGAAACTGACCAACTGACATCAATCTGCCCTTGAAACCAAAAACTGACCAAATGACCACAGTATGTCCAAGCAAGCATAAACTGTCAAACAGGCCACATTCTGACCTAGCAACCAGTATCTGACCAACTGACCACAGTTTGATGCAGAAGCCAGCAACTGACCAACTGATCACAATCTGATCTAGAAACCCGAAACTGACCAACTGACCATATTCTTAACTCGAAACCAGAAACTGACCAACTGTCCACAATCTGGCCCAGAAAATAGAAACGGACCAACTGACCTCAGTCTGACCTAGAAACCAGAAACTGACCAACTGAACACAGTTTGACCTAGCAACCACAAACTGACCAACAGGCCACATTCTGTCGCAGCAACCAGTAATTGACTACAGTCTGACATAGAAATCAGAAACTGAACAACTAACCACAGACTGACCTAGAAACCAGAAACTGACCAAGTGACCACAGACTAACCGAAAAATCAGAAACTGACTAACTGACCACAGTCTGACTTAGAAACCAGAAACTGACCAACTGATCATAGTCTGACCTAGCAACCACAAACTGACCAACAGGCCACATTCTGTCGCAGCAACAAGTAACTGACTACAGTCTGACCTAGAAACCAGATACTGACAAGCTGACCTCAGTCTGACCTAGAAACCAGGAATTGACCAACTATCCACAGTCTGAACGAGAAACCAGAAACTGACCAACTGACCACAGACTGAATTAGGAACCAGAAACTGAACAACTGACCACAGACTGACCTGGAAAACCAGAAACTGACCAAGTGACCGCAGACTGACCAAGGAATCAGAAACTGATTAACTGACCACAGTCTGACCTAGACAACCTGAAACTGATCAACTGACCAAAGTCTTACTTAGAAAACAGAAACTGACGAACTGACCACAGTCTGAACGAGAAACAAGAAACTGACCAACTGACCACAGACTGAATTAGGAACCAGAAACTGAACAACTGACCACAATGTGACCAAGAAACAAGAAACTGACCAAATGTCCACAGTCTGACCCAGAAACCTGGAACTGACCAACTGACCACAGTCTGACCGAGACAACATGAAACTGACCAACTGACCACAGTCTGACCTAGAAACCAGAAACTGAGCAACTGACCACAATCTGACCTCGAAACCAAAAACTGACCAAATGACCATTTTCTGACCTAGCAAACACAAATTGTCAAACTTGCCACATTCTGACCTAGCAACCAGTATCTGACCAACTGACCACAGTCTGACGGAGAAACCAGCAACTGACCAACTGACCACAATCTGACCTAGAAACCCGAAACTGACCAACTGACCAGTCTGAACTCGAAACCAGAAACTGTCCAACTGACCACATTCTTAACTCGAAACCAGAAACTGACCAACTAACAGAGTCTGACCTAGAAACCAGAAACTGACCAACTGACCACAATCTGACCTAGAAACCAGAAACTGACCTTCTGACCTCAGTCTGACCTAATAACAGAAACTGTCCAACTGACCACAGTCTGACGTAGAAACCAGCAACTGACCAACTAACCACAGTCTGACCTCGAAACCAGAAACTGAGCAACTGACCACAATTTGACCTCGAAACCAAAACCTGGCCAAATGACCACCTTTTGACCTAGCAACCACAAATTATCAAACAGGCCACATTTTGAGCGAGCAACCAGTATCTGACCAACTGACCACAGTCTGATGTAGAAATCAGCAACTAACCAACTGACCAAAATCTGACCGAGAACCCGAAACTGACCAACTGACCACAGTCTGACCTCGAAACCAGAAACTGTCTAACTGATCACATACTGTAATCGAAATCGGAAACTAACCAACTGACCACAGTCTAACCTAGAAAACAGAATCTGACCAACTGACCACAGTCCGACCTAGAATCCCGAAACTGACCAACTGACCACATTCTGACCTCGAAACCAGAAACTGACCATCTGAACTCAGTCTGACATAATAACAGAAACTGTCCAACTGACCACAGTCTGACGTAGAAACCAGAAATTGACCAACTGACGGAAGACTGACCTAATAACATAAACTGACCAACTGACCACAGTCTGACCGAGAAACCAGAAACTGATCAATTGAACACAGTCTGATCGAGGCAGAATGTAACTGACCAACTGACCACAGACTGACCTAGAAACCAGACACTGACCAACTGACCACAGTCTGATCTAGAAACCAGAAACTGACCAACTGACCACAGTCTAACCGAGAAACCAGAAACTGACCAACTGACCACTCTCTGAAATAAGATCCAGAAACTGACCAAATGACCACAGTCTGACCTATAAACCAGAAAAAACTAACTATACCACAATCTGACCGAGAAACCAGAAACTGACGGAACTGACCACAGTCTGATCAAGTAACCAGCAACTGACCAATTGACCACAGGATGACCTTGCAACCAAAATGTAACAAACTGAACACAGACTGATCTAGCAACCAGCAACTGACCAACAGTCCAGAGACTGACCTAGAGCCAGCAACTGACCAACTGCCCACAGTCTGACCTCGAAACCAGAAACTGAGCAACTGAGCACAGTCTGACCGAGGAATCAGAAACATACAAACTGAGCACAGTCTGACCAAGCGAGCAGCAACTTACCAACTGACAACAGTCTGACCGAGGCAACATGAAACTGACCAACTGACCACAGTCTGACCAGAAACCAGAAACTGACCAACTGACCACAGTCTGATCTCGAATCCATAAACTGTCCAACTGACCACAATCTGACCGAGACAATCCGAAGCTGACCAACTGACCACAGTCTGACCTAGAAACAAGAAACTGATCAACTAACCATAGTCTGATATAGAAACCAGAAACTGACCGACTGACCACAGTCTGACCTAGAAACCAGAAAGAGACCAACTTAACACAGTCTGACCGAGAAACCAGAAACTGTCCAACTGACCACAGTCTGACCTAGAAACCAGGAACAGACCAACTGACCACAGTCTGATCTAGAAACCAGAAACTGACCAACTGAACACAGTCTGACCGAGGCAACATGAAACTGACCAACTGACCACAGTCTGACCTAGAAACCAGAAACTGACCAACTGACCACAGTCTGATCTAGAATCCAGAAACTGTCCAACTGACCACAGTCTGATGTAGAAGCCAGCAACTGACCAACTGACCACAGTCTAATTGAGAAACCAGAATCTGACAAACTGATCACAGTCTGAACGAGGAACCAGATACTGACCAACTGACCAAAGTCTGACTCAGAAAACAGAAACTGACCAACTGATCACAGTCTGACCTAGAAACCGGAACAGACCAACTGACCACAGTCTAACTGAGAAATCAGAATCTGACAAACTGATCACAGTCTGAACCAGGAACCAGATACTGACCAACTGACCACAGTCTGACCTAGAAACCAGAAAAAGACTAATTAACCACAATCTGACCGAGAAACCTGAAACTGACAAAATGTCCACAGTCTGACCCAGAAACCTGGAACTAACAACTGACCACAGTCTGACCGAGACAAATGAAACTGACCAACTGACCACAGTCTGGCCTAAACCAGAAACTGAGCAACTGACCACAATCTGACCTCGAAACCAAAAACTGACCAAATGACCACATTCTGACCTAGCAACCACAAACTGTCAAACAGGCCACATTCTTACCTTGCAATCAGTATCTGACCAACTGACCACTATCTGACGTAGAAACCAGCAACTGACTAACTGACCACAGTCTGACCTCGAAACCAGAAACTGTCCAACTGACCACATACTAAAATCGAAACCAGAAACTGACCAACTGATCACAGTCTGACCTGGGAACCAGAAACTGATCAACTGAACACAGGCTGACCGAGGCAACATGAAACTGACCAACTGACCACAATCTGACCTGGAAAGCAGAAACTGACCAACTGAGCACAGCCTGACCTAGAAACCAGCAACTAACCAACTGACCTAAATATTACCAAGCAACCAGTGATTGACCAACTGATCACAGTCTGACCCAGAAACCTGGAACTGAAGAACTGACCACAGTCTGACCTGGACCACCCGAAACTGACCAACTGACCAAAGTCTGACCTAGAAAACAGAAACTGACCAACTGACCACAGTCTGATGTAGAAGCCAGCAACTGACCAACTGAGCACAGTCTGACCTAGACAACCCGAAACTGACCAACTGACCAAAGTCTGACTCAGAAAACAGAAACTGACCAACTGATCACAGTCTGACCTAGGAACCAGAAACTGATCAACTGAACACAGGCTGACCGAGGCAACATGAAACTGACCAACTGACCACAATCTGACCTAGAAACCCGAAACTGACCAACTGACCATATTCTTAACTGGAAACCAGAAACTGACCAACTGTCCACAATCTGGCCTAGAAAATAGAAACGGAACAACTGACCTCAGTCTGACCTAGAATCCAGAAACTGACCAACTGACCACAGTCTGATCTAGCAACCACAAACTGACCAACAGGCCACATTCTGTCGCAGCAACCAGTAACTGACTACAGTCTGACCTAGAAACCAGAAACTGAACAACTGACCAAAGACTGACCAAGAAACCAGAAACTGACCAAGAGATCACAGACTGACCTAGGAATCAGAAACTGACTAACTGACCACAGTCTGACCTAGAAACCAGAAACTGACCAACTGGCCACAGTCTGACCTAGCAACCACAAACTGACCAACAGGCCACATTCTGTCGCAGCAACCAGTAACTGACTACAGTCTGACCTAGAAACCAGATACTGACAAGCTGACCACAGTCTGACCTAGAAACCAGGAAGTGACCAACTAACCACAGTCTGAACGATAAACCAGAAACTGACTAACTGAACACAGACTGAATTAGGAATCAGAAACTGAACAACTCACCACAGACTGACCTAGAAACCAGAAACTGACCAAGTAACCGCAGACTGACCGAGGAATCAGAAACTGACTAACTGACCGCAGTCTGACCTAGAAACCAGAAATTGACTAACTGAACACAGTCTGACCTAGACAACCCGAAACTGACCAACTGACCAAAGTCTTACCTAGAAAACATAAACTGACGAACTGGACACAGTCTGAACTAGGAACCAGAAACTGACCAACAGACCACAGTCTGACTTGTAAACCAGAAAAAGACTAATTAACCACAATCTGACCGAGAAACCAGAAACTGACCAAATTTCCACAATCTGACCCAGAAACCGGGAACTGACCAACTGACCACAGTCTGACCGAGACAACATGAAACTAACCAACTGACCACAGTCTGACCTAGAAACCAGAAACTGAGCAACTGACCACAATCTGACTTCGAAACCAAAACTGACCAAATGACCACATTCTGACCTAGCATACACAAATTGTCAAACTTGCCACATTCTGACCTAGCCACCAGTATCTGCCCAACTGACCACAGTCTGACGTAGAACCCAGCAACTGACCAACTGACCACAATCTGACCTAGAATCCCGAAAGTGACCAACTGACCACAGTCTGACCTCGAAACCAGAAACTGACCAACTACCACAGACTGACCTAGAACCCAGTAAAGGACCAACTGACCACAGCCTGACCAAGAAACCAGAAACAGACCAACTGACCACTTTCTGACCTAGAAACCAGAAACTGACAATCTGACCTCAGTCTGACCTAATAACAGAAACTGTCCAACTGACCACAGTCTGACGTAGAAACCAGCAACTGACCAACTAACCACAGTCTGACCTCGAAACCAGAAACTGAGCAACTTACCACAATCTGAACTCGAAACCAAAACCTGGCCAAATGACCACATTCTGACCTAGCAACCACAAATTATCAAACAGGCAACATTCTGACCTAGCAACTAGTATCTGACCAACTGACCACAGTCCGACCTAGAAACCCGAAACTGACCAACTGACCACATTCTGACCTCGAAACCAGAAACTGACCATCTGAACTCAGTCTGACCTAATAACAGAAACTGTCCAACTGACCACAGTCTGACGTAGAAACCAGTAACTGACCAACTGACCACATTCTGACCTGGAACCAGAAACTGACCAACGGACCACATTCTGACCTAGAAACCAGATACTGACCAACTGACTGAAGACTAACCTAATGACATAAACTGACCAACTGACCACAGTCTGACCGAGAAACCAGAAACTGATCAATTGAACACAGTCTGACCGAGGCAGAATGAAACTGACCAACTGACCTAGAAACCAGAAACTGACCTACTGACCACAGACTAACCGAGAAACCAGAAACTGTCCAATTGACCACTGTCTGAAATAAGATCCAGAAACTGACCAACTGAACAAAGTCTGAACTATAAACCAGAAAAAACTAACTATACCACAATCTGACCGAGAAACCAGAAACTGACGGAACTGACCACAGTTTGATCAAGTAACCAGCAACTGACCAATTGACCACAGGATGACCTTGCAACCAAAATGTAACAAATTGAACACAGACTGACCTGGAACCAGCAACTGACCAACTGCCCACAGTCTGAACTCGAAACCAGAAACTGAGCAACTGAGCACAGTCTGACGAGGAATCAGAAACATACAAAGTGGGCACAGTCTGACCTAGCAACCAGCAACTTACCAACTGACAACAGTCTGACCGAGGCAACATGATACTGACCAACTGACCACAGTCTGACCAGAAACAGAAACTGACCAACTGACCACAGTCTGATCTCGAATCCAGAAACTGTCCAACTGACCACAATCTGACCGAGACAATCCGAAGCTGACCAACTGACCACAGTCTGACCTAGAAACAAGAAACTGACCAACAGACCATAGTCTGAACGAGAAAACAGAAACTGACCGACTGACCACAGTCTGACCTAGAAACCAGAAACAGACCAACTTAACACATTCTGACCTAGAAACCAGAACTGTCCAACTGACCACAGTCTGACCGACAAAACAGAAACTGACCAACCGACCGCAGTCTGACCTAGAAACCAGAAACAGACCAACTGACCACAGTCTGATCTAGAAACCAGAAACTGACCAACTGAACACAGTCTGACCAAGGCAACATGAAACTGACCAACTGACCACAGTCTGACCTAGAAACCAGAAACTGACCAACTGACCACAGTCTGATCTAGAATCCAGAAACTGTCCAACTGACCACAATCTGACTGAGACAATCTGAAACTGATCAACTGACTACATTCTGACCTAGAAACCATTAACTGATCAACTGACCATAGTCTGATCAGGTGCCAGAAACTGACCAACTGACCACAGTCAGATCTAGCACCAGAAACTGACCAACTGAACACAGTCTGACCAGGAAAGCAGAAACTGACCAACTGAGCACAGCCTGACCTAGAAACCAGCAACTAACCAACTGACCTAAATATTACCAAGCAACCAGTGACTGACCAACTGATCACAGTCTGACCCAGAAACCAGGAACTGACGAACTGACCACAGTCTGACCTGGACCAGCCGAAACTGACCAACTGACCAAAGTCTGACCTAGAAAACAGAAACTGACCAACTGACCACAGTCTGATGTAGAAGCCAGCAACTGACCAACTGAGCACAGTCTGACCTAGACAACCCGAAACTGACCAACTGACCAAAGTCTGACTCAGAAAACAGAAACTGACCAACTGATCACAGTCTGACCTAGAAACCGAAACAGACCAACTGAGCACAGTCTAACTGAGAAACCAGAATCTGACAAACTGATCACAGTCTGAACGAGGAACCAGAAATTGACCAACTGACCACAGTCTGACCTAGCAACCAGAAAAATACTAATTAACCACAATCTGAACGAGAAACCTGAAACTGACAAAATGTCCACAGTCTGACCCAGAAACCTGGAACTAACAACCGACCACAGTCTGACAGAGACAACATGAAGCTGACCAACTGACCACAGTCTGGCCTAAAACCAGAAACTGAGCAACTGACCACAATCTGACCTCGAAACCAAAAACTGACCAAATGATCACATTCTGACCTAGCAACCACAAACTGTCAAACAGGCCACATTCTTACCTTGCAATCAGTATCTCACCAACTGACCACTATCTGACGTAGAAACCTGAAACTGACCAACTGACCACAGTCTGACCTAGAAACAAGAAACTGACCAACAGACCATAGTCTGACCGAGAAACCAGAAACTGACCAACTGACCACAGACTGAATTAGGAACCAGAAACTGAACAACTGACCACAGACTGACCTAGAAACCAGAAACTGACGAAGTGACCACAGTCTGACCTGGAAACCAGTAACTAACCAACTGACCAAAGTATTACCTAGCAACCAGTGACTGACCAACTGATCACAGTCTGACCCAGAAACCAGGAACTGACCAACTGACCACAGTCTGACCTAGACAACTCGAAACTGACCAACTGACCAAAGTCTGAACTAGAAAACAGAAACTGACCAACTGACCACAGTCTGACCTAAACACCGAAACAGACCACAGTCTGACCGAGAAACCAGAAAAAGACCAATGAATCACAATCTGACCGAGAAACCAGAAATTGACAAAATGTTCACAGTCTGATCAAGAAACGTGGAACTAACCAACTGACCACAGTCTGACTGAGACAACATGAAACTGTCAAACAGGCCACATTCTTACCTAGCAATCAGTATCTGACCAACTGACCACAGTCTGACGTAGAAACCAGCAACTGACCAACTGACCACAATCTGACCTAGAAATCCGAAACTTACCAACTGACCACAGTCTGACCTCGAAACCAGAAACTGTCCAACTGACCACATACTAAACTCGAAACCAGAAACTGACCAACTGACCACAGTCTGACCTAGAAACCAGAAATGGACCAACTGAACAGAGTCTGACCTAACATGAAACTGACCAACTGACCACAGTCTGACCAAAAACCAGAAACTGAACAACTGACCACAGTCTGAACTAGAAACCAGAAACTGACCAACTGACCGCAGTCTAAGCGAGGAACCAGAAACTGACCAACTGACATCAATCTGACCGTGAAATAAAAAACTGACCAAATGACCACAGTATGACCTAGCAAGCAGAAACTGTCAAACAGGCCACATTTTGACCAAGCAACCAGTATCTGACCAACTGACCACAGTCTGATGTAGAAGCCAGCAACTGACCAACTGACCACAATCTGACCTGGAAACCCGAAACTGACCAACTGACCATATTCTTAACTGGAAACCAGAAACTGACCAACTGTCCACAATCTGGCCTAGAAAATAGAAACGGACCAACTGTACTCAGTCTGACCTAGAAACCAGAAACTGACCAACTGAACACAGTCTGACCTAGCAACCACAAATTGACCAACAGGCCACATTCTGTCGCAGCAACCAGTAACTGACGACAGTCTGACCTAGAAATCTGAAACTGAACAACTGACCACAGACTGACCTAGAAACCAGAAACTGACCAAGTGACCGCAGACTGACCTAGGAATCAGAAACTGACTAACTGACCACAGTCTGACCTACACAACCCGAAACTGACGAACTGACCAAAGTCTTACCTATAAAACAGAAACTGACGAACTGACCACAGTCTGAACTCGGAACCAGAAACTGACCAACTGAACACAGTCTGACCTAGCAGCCACAAACTGACCAACAGGCCAGATTCTGTCACAGCAACCAGTAACTGACCACAGACTGACCTAAAAACCAGAAACTGACCAAGTGACCGCAGATTGACCTAGGAATCAGAAACTGACTAACTGACCACAGTCTGACCTAGACAACCCGAAACTGACCAACTGACCAAAGTCTTACCTAGAAAACAGAAACTGACGAACTGACCACAGTCTGAACGAGACAATCCGAAACTGAACAACTCAACACAGTCTGAGCTAGAAACCAGAAACTGACCAACTGACCACAGTATGACTTATAAACCAGAAAAAGACTAACTAACCACAATCTGACCAAGAAACCAGAAACTGACCAAATGTCCACAGTCTCACCCAGAAACCTGGAACTGACCAACTGACCACAGTATGACCGAGACAACATGAAACTGACCAACTGACCACAGTCTGACCTAGAAACCAGAAACTGACCAAATGACCATTTTCTGACCTAGCAAACACAAATTGTCAAACTTGCCACATTCTGACCTAGCAACCAGTATCTGACAAACTGACCAAAGTCTGACGTAGAAACAAGCAACTGACCAACTGACCACAATCTGACCTCGAAACCCGAAACTGACCAACTGACAACAGTCTGACCTCGAAACCAGAAACTGTCCAACTGACCACATTCTTAACTCGAAACCAGAAACTGACCAACTAACAGAGACTGACCCAGAAACCAGTAAAGGACCAACTGACCACAGTCTGACCTAGAAACCAGAAACTGACCAACTGACGACATTCTAACCTAGAAACCAGAAACTGACCTTCTGACCTCAGTCTGACCTAATAACAGAAACTGTCCAACTGACCACAGTCTGAAGTAGAAACCAGCAACTGATCAACTAACCACAGTCTGACCTCGAAACCAGAAACTGAGCAACTGACCACAATCTGAACTCGAAACCAAAACCTGGCCAAATGACCACATTCTGACCTAGCAACCACAAATTATCAAACAGGCCATATTCTGACCTAGCAACCAGTATCTGACCAACTGACCACAGTCTGATGTAGAAACCAGCAACTGTCCAACTGATCACATACTTTAATCGAAACCGGAAACTGACCAACTGACCACATTCTGACCTCGAAACCAGGAACTGACCATCTGAACTCAGTCTGACCTAATAACAGAAACTGTCCAACTGACCACAGTCTGATGTAGAAATCAGAAACTGACCAACTGACCGAAGACTGACCTAATAACATAAACTGACCAACTGACCAAAGTCTGACTGGGAAACCAGAAACTGATCAATTGAACACAGTCTGACCGAGGCTGAATGAAACTGACCAACTGACCACAGACTGACCTAGAAACCAGACACTGACCAACTGACCACAGTCTGATCTAGAAACCAGAAACTGACCAACTGACCACAGTCTAACCGAGAATCCAGAAACTGACCAACTGACCACTGTCTGAAATAAGATCCAGAAACTGACCAACTGACCACAGTCTGACCTATAACCAGAAAAAAATAACTCTACCACAATCTGAAAGAGAAACCAGAAACTGACGGAACTGACCACAGTCTGATCAAGTAACCAGCAACTGACCAATTGACCACAGGATGACCTTGCAACCAAAATGTAACAAACTGAACACAGACTGATCTAGCAACCAGCAACTGACCAACTGCCCACAGTCTGACCTCGAAACCAGAAACTGAGCAACTGAGCACAGTCTGACCGAGGAATCAGAAACATACAAACTGAGCACAGTCTGACGTAGCAACCAGCAACTTACCAACTGACAACAGTCTGACCGAGGCAACATGAAACTGACCAACTGACCACAGTCTGACCAGAAACCAGAAACTGACCAACTGACCACAGTCTGATCTCGATTCAAGAAACTGTCGAACTGACCACAATCTGATCGAGACAATCCGAAGCTGACCAACTGAACACAGTCTGACCGAGAAACAAGACACGGATCAACTCACCATAGTCTGATCTAGAAACCAGAAACTGACCAACTGAACACAGTCTGACCAAGAAACCAGAAACTGACCAACAGACCATAGTCTGACCGAGAAAACAAAAACTGACTGACTGACCACAGTCTGACCTAGAAACCTGAAAAAGACCAACTTAAAACAGTCTGACCTCTAAATCAGAAACTGACCAACTGAACACAGTCTGACCGAGAAAACAGAAACTGACCAACTGACCAACTGACTACAGTCTGACCTAGAAACCAGAAAATGACCAACTGACCACAGTCTGATCTAGCAACCAGAAACTGACCAACTGAACACAGTCTGACCTTGAAACCAGAAACTGTCCAACTGACCACAGTCTGACTGACAAAACAGAAACTGACCAACCGACCGCAGTCTGACCTAGAAACCAGAAACAGACCAACTGACCACAGTCTGATCTAGAAACCAGAAAATGATCAACTGAACACAGGCTGACCGAGGCACCATGAAACTGACCAATTGACCACAATCTGACCTAGAAACCCGAAACTGACCAACTGACCATATTCTTAACTGGAAACCAGAAACTGACCAACTGTCCACAATCTGGCCTAGAAAATAGAAACGGACCAACTGACCTCAGTCTGACCTAGAAACCAGAAACTGACCAACAGGCCACATTCTGTCGCAGCAACCAGTAACTGACGACAGTCTGACCTCGAAACCAGAAACTGAACAACTGACGACAGACTGACCAAGAAACCAGAAACTGACCAAGTGACCTCAGACTGACCTAGGTATCAGAAAGTGACTAACTGACCACAGTGTGACCGAGAAACCAGAAATTGACTAACTGAACACAGTCTGACCTAGACTACGCGAAACTGACCAACTGACCAAAGTCTTACCTAGAAAACTTAAACTGACGAACTGACCACAGTCTGAACTAGGAACCAGAAACTGATCAACTGACCACAGTCTGACTTGTAAACCAGAAAAATACTAACTAACCACAATCTGACTGAGAAACCAGATATTGACCAAATGTCCACAGTCTGACCCAGAAACCTGGAACTGACCAACTGACCACAGTCTGACCGAGACAACATGAAACTGACCAACTGACCACAGTCTGACCTAGAAACCAGAAACTGAGCAACTGACCACAATCTGACTTCGAAACCAAAAACTGACCAAATGACCACATTCTGACATAGCAAACACAAATTGTCAAACTTGCCACATTCTGACCTAGCAACCAGTATCTGACCTACTGACCACAATCTGACGTAGAAACCAGCAACTGACCAACTGACCACAATCTGACCTCGAAAACAGAAACTGACCAACTGACCACAGTCTGACCTCGAAACCAGAAACTGTCCAACTGACCACATTCTTAACTCGAAACCAGAAACTGACCAACTAACACAGACTGACCTAGAAACCAGTAAAGGACCAACTGACCATAGTCTGACCTAGAAACCAGAAACAGACCAACTGACCACATTCTGACCTAGAAACCTGAAACTGACAATCTGACCTCAGTCTGATGTAGAAACCAGCAACTGACCAACTAACCACAGTCTGATCTCGAAACCAGAAACTGAGCAACTGACCACAATCTGACCTCGAAACCAAAACCTGGCCAAATGACCACATTCTGACCTAGCATCTACAAATTATCAAGGAGGCCACATTCTGACCAAGCAACCAGTATCTGACCAACTGACCACAGTCTGATGTAGAAGCTAGCAACTGACCAACTGACCAAAATCTGACCGAGAAACCCGAAACTGACCAACTGACCACAGTCTGACCTAGAAACCAGAAATTGACCAACTGAGCACAGTCTGTCCAAGAATCCAGTAACTAACCAACTGATCAAAGTATTACCGAGCAACCAGTGACTGACCAACTGATCACAGTCTGACCCAGAAACCAGGAACTGAAAAACTAACCACAGTCTGACCTAGACAACCCGAAACTGACCAACTGACCAAAGTCTGACCTAGAAAATAGAAACTGTCCAACTGACCACAATCTGACATCGAAATCGAAACAGACCACTGACCACAGTCTAACTGAGAAACCAGAAACTGACAAACTGATCACAGTCTGAACTAGGAACCAGAAACTGACCAACTGACCACAGTCTGATCTGGAAAACAGAAAAAGACTTATTAACCACAATCTGACCAAGAAACCAGAAAATGAAAAAATGTCCACTGTCTGACCCAGAAACCTGGAACTAACCAACTGACCACAATCTGACCTCGAAACCAAAAACTGACCAAATGACCACATTCTGACCTAGCAACCACAAACTGTCAAATATTCCACATTCTTACCTCGCAATCAGTATCTGCCCAACTGACCACAGGCTGACGTAGAAACCAGCAACTGACCAACTGACCACAATCTGACCTAGCAACCCGAAACTGACCAACTGACCACAGTCTGAACTCGAAACCAGAAACTGTCCAACTGACCACATACTAAACTCGAAACCAGAAACTGACCAACTGACCACAGTCTGACCTAGAAACCAGAAATGGACCATCTGGCCACAGTCTGACCTAGGAACCAGAAACTGATCAACTGAACACAGGCTGACTGAGGCAACATGAAACTGACCAACTGACCACAGTCTGACCAAAAAACAGAAACTGACCAACTGACCACAGTCTGATCTAGAAACCAGAAACTGACCAACTGACCGCAATCTAACCGAGAAACCAGAAACTGACCAACTGACATCAATCTGCCCATGAAACACAACTGACCTAATGACCACAGTATGACCTAGCAAGCATAAACTGTCAAACAGGCCACATTCTGACCCAACAACTAGTATCTGACCAACTGACCACAGTTTGATGTAGAAGCCAGCAACTGACCAACTGACCACAATCTGATCTAGAAACCCGAAACTGACCAACTGACCATATTCTTAACTCGAAACCAGGAACTGGCCAACTGTCCACAATCTGGCCTCGAAAATAGAAACGGACCAACTGTACTCAGTCTGACATAGAAACCAGAAACTGACCAACTGAACACAGTCTGACCTAGCAACCACAAACTGACCAACAGGCCACATTCTGTCGCAGCAAACAGTAACTGACTGCAGTCTGACATAGAAATCAGAAACTGAACAACTAACCACAGACTGAACTAGAAACCAGAAACTGACCCAGTGACCACAGACTGACCTAGGAATCAGAAACTGACTAACTGACCACAGTCTGACTTAGAAACCAGAAACTGACCAACTGATCATAGTCTGACCTAGCAACCACAAACTGACCAACAGGCCACATTCTGTCGCAGCAACCAGTAACTGACTACAGTCTGACCTAGAAACCAGATACTGACAAGCTGACCTCAGTCTGACCTAGAAACCAGGAAGTGACCAACTAACCACAGTCTGAACGAGAAACCAGAAACTGACCAACTGACCACAGACTGAATTAGGAACCAGAAACTGAACAACTGACCACAGACTGACCTAGAAACCAGAAACTGACCAATTGACCGCAGACTGACCTAGGAATCAGAAACTGACTAACTGATCACAGTCTGACCTAGACAACCCGAAACTGACCAACTGACCAAAGTCTTACCTAGAAAACAAAAAATGTGACGAACTGACCACAGTCAGAACGAGTAACCAGAAACTGACCAACTGACCACAGACTGAATTAGGAACCAGAAACTGAACAACTGACCACAATCTGACCAAGAAACAAGAAACTGACCAAATGTCCACAGTCTGACCCAGAAACCTGGAACTGACCAACTGACCACATTCTGACCGAGACACCATGAAACTGACCAACTGACCACAGTCTGACCTATAAACCAGAAACTGAGCAACTGACCACAATCTGACGGAGAAACCAGCAACTGACCAACTGACCACAATCTGACCTAGAAAACCGAAACTGACAAACTGACCACAGTCTGAACTCGAAACCAGAAAATGTCCAACTGACCACATTCTTAACTCGAAACCAGAAACTGACCAACTAAGACAGACTGACCTAGAAACCAGTAAAGGACCAACTGACCACAGTCTGACCTAGAAACCAGAAACTGACCAACTGACCACATTCTGACCTATAAACCAGAAACTGACCTTCTGACCTCAGTCTGACCTAATAACAGAAACTGCCCAACTGACCACAGTCTGACGTAGAAACTAGCAACTGACCAACTAACCACCGTCTGACCTCGAAACCAGAAACTGAGCAACTGACCACAATGTGACCTTGAAACCAAAACCTGGCCAAATGACCACATTCTGACCTAGCAACCACAACTTATCAAACAGGCCACATTCTGACCTAGCAACCAGTATCTGACCAACTGACCACAGTCTGATGTAGAAACCAGCAACTAATCAACTGACCAAAATCTGACCGAGAACCCGAAACTGACCAACTGACCACAATCTGACGTCGAAACCAGAAACTGTCCAACTGATCACATACTTTAATCGAAACCGGAAACTGACCAACTGATCACAGTCTGACCTGGAAACCAGAAATGGACCAACTGACCACAGTCTAACTGAGAAACCAGAATCTGACAAACTGATCACAGTCTGAACGAGGAACCAGAAACTGACCAACTGACCACAGTCTGACCTAGAAACCAGAAAAAGACTAATTAACCACAATCTGACCAAGAAACCTGAAACTGACAAAATGTCCACAGTCTGACCCAGAAACCTGGAACTAACAATTGACCACAGTCTGACCGAGACAACATGAAACTGACCAACTGACCACAGTCTGGCCTAAAACCAGAAACTGAGCAACTGACCACAATCTGACCTCGAAACCAAAAACTGACCAAATGACCACATTCTGACCTAGCAACCACAAACTGTAAAACAGGCCACATTCTTACCTTGCAATCAGTATCTGACCAACTGACCACTATCTGACGTAGAAACCTGAAACTGACCAACTGACCAATTTCTGACCTCGAAACCAGAAACTGTCCAACTGATCACAGTCTGACCGAGAAACCAGAAACTGATCAACTGAACACAGGCTGACCGAGGCAACATGAAACTGACAACTGACCACAATCTGACCTAGAAACCCGAAACTGACCAACTGACCACAGTCTGAACTCGAAACCAGAAACTGTCCAACTGACCACATACTAAACTCGAAACCAGAAACTGACCAACTGACCACAGTCTGACCTAGAAACCAGAAATGGACCATCTGGCCACAGTCTGACCTAGGAACCAGAACCTGATCAACTGAACACAGGCTGACTGAGGCAACATGAAACTGACCAACTGACCACAGTCTGACCAAAAACCAGAAACTGACCAACTGACCACAGTCTGATCTAGAAACCAGAAACTGACCAACTGACCGCAGTCTAACCGAAAAACCAGAAACTGACCAACTGACATCAATCTGCCCTTGAAACCAAAAACTGACCAAATGACCACAGTATGTCCAAGCAAGCATAAACTGTCAAACAGGCCACATTCTGACCTAGCAACCAGTATCTGACCAACTGACCACAGTTTGATGTAGAAGCCAGCAACTGACCAACTGACCACAATCTGATCTAGAAACCAGAAACTGACCAAGTGACCACAGACTAACCGAAGAATCAGAAACTGACTAACTGACCACAGTCTGACTTAGAAACCAGAAACTGACCAACTGATCATAGTCTGACCTAGCAACCACAAACTGACCAACAGGCCACATTCTGTCGCAGCAACCAGTAACTGACTACAGTCTGACCTAGAAACCAGATACTGACAAGCTGACCTCAGTCTGACCTAGAAACCAGGAAGTGACCAACTATCCACAGTCTGAACGAGAAACCAGAAACTGACCAACTGACCACAGACTGAATTAGGAACCAGAAACTGAACAACTGACCACAGACTGACCTGGAAAACCAGAAACTGACCAAGTGACCAAAGTCTTACTTAGAAAACAGAAACTGACGAACTGACCACAGTCTGAACGAGAAACAAGAAACTGACCAACTGACCACAGACTGAATTAGGAACCAGAAACTGAACAACTGACCACAATGTGACCAAGAAACAAGAAACTGACCAAATGTCCACAGTCTGACCCAGAAACCTGGAACTGACCAACTGACCACAGTCTGACCGAGACAACATGAAACTGACCAACTGACCACAGTCTGACCTAGAAACCAGAAACTGAGCAACTGACCACAATCTGACCTCGAAACCAAAAACTGACCAAATGACCATTTTCTGACCTAGCAAACACAAATTGTCAAACTTGCCACATTCTGACCTAGCAACCAGTATCTGACCAACTGACCACAGTCTGACGGAGAAACCAGCAACTGACCAACTGACCACAATCTGACCTAGAAACCCGAAACTGACCAACTGACCACAGTCTGAACTCGAAACCAGAAACTGTCCAACTGACCACATTCTTAACTCGAAACCAGAAACTGACCAACTAACACAGTCTGACCTAGAAACCAGAAACTGACCAACTGACCACATTCTGACCTAGAAACCAGAAACTGACCTTCTGACCTCAGTCTGACCTAATAACAGAAACTGTCCAACTGACCACAGTCTGACGTAGAAACCAGCAACTGATCAACTGACCAAAGTCTTACTTAGAAAACAGAAACTGACGAACTGACCACAGTCTGAACGAGAAACCAGAAACTGACCAACTGACCACAGACTGAATTAGGAACCAGAAACTGAACAACTGACCACAATGTGACCAAGAAACAAGAAACTGACCAAATGTCCACAGTCTGACCCAGAAACCTGGAACTGACCAACTGACCACAGTCTGACCGAGACAACATGAAACTGACCAACTGACCACAGTCTGACCTAGAAACCAGAAACTGAGCAACTGACCACAATCTGACCTCGAAACCAAAAACTGACCAAATGACCATTTTATGACCTAGCAAACACAAATTGTCAAACTTGCCACATTCTGACCTAGCAACCAGTATCTGACCAACTGACCACAGTCTGACGGAGAAACCAGCAACTGACCAACTGACCACAATCTGACCTAGAAACCCGAAACTGACCAACTGACCACAGTCTGAACTCGAAACCAGAAACTGTCCAACTGACCACATTCTTAACTCGAAACCAGAAACTGACCAACTAACACAGTCTGACCTAGAAACCAGAAACTGACCAACTGACCACATTCTGACCTAGAAACCAGAAACTGACCTTCTGACCTCAGTCTGACCTAATAACAGAAACTGTCCAACTGACCACAGTCTGACGTAGAAACCAGCAACTGACCAACTAACCACAGTCTGACCTCGAAACCAGAAACTGAGCAACTGACCACAATTTGACCTCGAAACCAAAACCTGGCCAAATGACCACATTTTGACCTAGCAACCACAAATTATCAAACAGGCCACATTTTGAGCGAGCAACCAGTATCTGACCAACTGAACACAGTCTGATGTAGAAATCAGCAACTAACCAACTGACCAAAATCTGACCGAGAACCCGAAACTGACCAACTGACCACAGTCTGACCTCGAAACCAGAAACTGTCTAACTGATCACATACTGTAATCGAAATCGGAAACTGACCAACTGACCACAGTCTAAGCTAGAAAACAGAATCTGACCAACTGACCACAGTCCGACCTAGAATCCCGAAACTGACCAACTGACCACATTCTGACCTCGAAACCAGAAACTGACCATCTGAACTCAGTCTGACATAATAACAGAGACTGTCCAACTGACCACAGTCTGACGTAGAAACCAGAAATTGACCAACTGACCGAAGACTGACCTAATAACATAAACTGACCAACTGACCACAGTCTGACCGAGAAACCAGACACTGACCAACTGACCACAGTCTGATCTAGAAACCAGAAACTGACCAACTGACCACAGTCTAACCGAGAAACCAGAAACTGACCAACTGACCACTGTCTGAAATAAGATCGAGAAACTGACCAAATGACCACAGTCTGACCTATAAACCAGAAAAAACTAACTATACCACAATCTGACCGAGAAACCAGAAACTGACGGAACTGACCACAGTCTGATCAAGTAACCAGCAACTGACCAATTGACCACAGGATGACCTTGCAACCAAAATGTAACAAACTGAACACAGACTAATCTAGCAACCAGCAACTGACCAACAGTCCAGAGACTGACCTAGAGCCAGCAACTGATCAACTGCCCACAGTCTGACCTCGAAACCAGAAACTGAGCAACTGAGCACAGTCTGACCGAGGAATCAGAAACATACAAACTGAGCACAGTCTGACCAAGCGAGCAGCAACTTACCAACTGACAACAGTCTGACCGAGGCAACATGAAACTGACCAACTGACCACAGTCTGACCAGAAACCAGAAACTGACCAACTGACCACAGTCTGATCTCGAATCCATAAACTGTCCAACTGACCACAATCTGACCGAGACAATCCGAAGCTGACCAACTGACCACAGTCTGACCTAGAAACAAGAAACTGATCAACTAACCATAGTCTGATATAGAAACCAGAAACTGACCGACAGACCACAGTCTGACCTAGAAACCAGAAAGAGACCAACTTAACACAGTCTGACCTAGAAACCAGAAACTGTCCAACTGACCACAGTCTGACCTAGAAACCAGGAACAGACCAACTGACCACAGTCTGATCTAGAAACCAGAAACTGACCAACTGAACACAGTCTGACCGAGGCAACATGAAACTGACCAACTGACCACAGTCTGACCTAGAAACCAGAAACTGACCAACTGACCACAGTCTGATCTAGAAACCAGAAACTGACCAACTGACCGCAGTCTAACCGAAAAACCAGAAACTGACCAACTGACATCAATCTGCCCTTGAAACCAAAAACTGACCAAATGACCACAGTATGTCCAAGCAAGCATAAACTGTCAAACAGGCCACATTCTGACCTAGCAACCAGTATCTGACCAACTGACCACAGTTTGATGCAGAAGCCAGCAACTGACCAACTGATCACAATCTGATCTAGAAACCCGAAACTGACCAACTGACCATATTCTTAACTCGAAACCAGAAACTGACCAACTGTCCACAATCTGGCCCAGAAAATAGAAACGGACCAACTGACCTCAGTCTGACCTAGAAATCAGAAACTGACCAACTGAACACAGTTTGACCTAGCAACCACAAACTGACCAACAGGCCACATTCTGTCGCAGCAACCAGTAATTGACTACAGTCTGACATAGAAATCAGAAACTGAACAACTAACCACAGACTGACCTAGAAACCAGAAACTGACCAAGTGACCACAGACTAACCGAAAAATCAGAAACTGACTAACTGACCACAGTCTGACTTAGAAACCAGAAACTGACCAACTGATCATAGTCTGACCTAGCAACCACAAACTGACCAACAGGCCACATTCTGTCGCAGCAACCAGTAACTGACTACAGTCTGACCTAGAAACCAGATACTGACAAGCTGACCTCAGTCTGACCTAGAAACCAGGAATTGACCAACTATCCACAGTCTGAACGAGAAACCAGAAACTGACCAACTGACCACAGACTGAATTAGGAACCAGAAACTGAACAACTGACCACAGACTGACCTGGAAAACCAGAAACTGACCAAGTGACCGCAGACTGACCAAGGAATCAGAAACTGATTAACTGACCACAGTCTGACCTAGACAACCCGAAACTGATCAACTGACCAAAGTCTTACTTAGAAAACAGAAACTGACGAACTGACCACAGTCTGAACGAGAAACCAGAAACTGACCAACTGACCACAGACTGAATTAGGAACCAGAAACTGAACAACTGACCACAATGTGACCAAGAAACAAGAAACTGACCAAATGTCCACAGTCTGACCCAGAAACCTGGAACTGACCAACTGACCACAGTCTGACCGAGACAACATGAAACTGACCAACTGACCACAGTCTGACCTAGAAACCAGAAACTGAGCAACTGACCACAATCTGACCTCGAAACCAAAAACTGACCAAATGACCATTTTATGACCTAGCAAACACAAATTGTCAAACTTGCCACATTCTGACCTAGCAACCAGTATCTGACCAACTGACCACAGTCTGACGGAGAAACCAGCAACTGACCAACTGACCACAATCTGACCTAGAAACCCGAAACTGACCAACTGACCACAGTCTGAACTCGAAACCAGAAACTGTCCAACTGACCACATTCTTAACTCGAAACCAGAAACTGACCAACTAACACAGTCTGACCTAGAAACCAGAAACTGACCAACTGACCACATTCTGACCTAGAAACCAGAAACTGACCTTCTGACCTCAGTCTGACCTAATAACAGAAACTGTCCAACTGACCACAGTCTGACGTAGAAACCAGCAACTGACCAACTAACCACAGTCTGACCTCGAAACCAGAAACTGAGCAACTGACCACAATTTGACCTCGAAACCAAAACCTGGCCAAATGACCACATTTTGACCTAGCAACCACAAATTATCAAACAGGCCACATTTTGAGCGAGCAACCAGTATCTGACCAACTGAACACAGTCTGATGTAGAAATCAGCAACTAACCAACTGACCAAAATCTGACCGAGAACCCGAAACTGACCAACTGACCACAGTCTGACCTCGAAACCAGAAACTGTCTAACTGATCACATACTGTAATCGAAATCGGAAACTGACCAACTGACCACAGTCTAAGCTAGAAAACAGAATCTGACCAACTGACCACAGTCCGACCTAGAATCCCGAAACTGACCAACTGACCACATTCTGACCTCGAAACCAGAAACTGACCATCTGAACTCAGTCTGACATAATAACAGAGACTGTCCAACTGACCACAGTCTGACGTAGAAACCAGAAATTGACCAACTGACCGAAGACTGACCTAATAACATAAACTGACCAACTGACCACAGTCTGACCGAGAAACCAGACACTGACCAACTGACCACAGTCTGATCTAGAAACCAGAAACTGACCAACTGACCACAGTCTAACCGAGAAACCAGAAACTGACCAACTGACCACTGTCTGAAATAAGATCGAGAAACTGACCAAATGACCACAGTCTGACCTATAAACCAGAAAAAACGAACTATACCACAATCTGACCGAGAAACCAGAAACTGACGGAACTGACCACAGTCTGATCAAGTAACCAGCAACTGACCAATTGACCACAGGATGACCTTGCAACCAAAATGTAACAAACTGAACACAGACTAATCTAGCAACCAGCAACTGACCAACAGTCCAGAGACTGACCTAGAGCCAGCAACTGATCAACTGCCCACAGTCTGACCTCGAAACCAGAAACTGAGCAACTGAGCACAGTCTGACCGAGGAATCAGAAACATACAAACTGAGCACAGTCTGACCAAGCGAGCAGCAACTTACCAACTGACAACAGTCTGACCCAGGCAACATGAAACTGACCAACTGACCACAGTCTGACCAGAAACCAGAAACTGACCAACTGACCACAGTCTGATCTCGAATCCATAAACTGTCCAACTGACCACAATCTGACCGAGACAATCCGAAGCTGACCAACTGACCACAGTCTGACCTAGAAACAAGAAACTGATCAACTAACCATAGTCTGATATAGAAACCAGAAACTGACCGACAGACCACAGTCTGACCTAGAAACCAGAAAGAGACCAACTTAACACAGTCTGACCTAGAAACCAGAAACTGTCCAACTGACCACAGTCTGACCTAGAAACCAGGAACAGACCAACTGACCACAGTCTGATCTAGAAACCAGAAACTGACCAACTGAACACAGTCTGACCGAGGCAACATGAAACTGACCAACTGACCACAGTCTGACCTAGAAACCAGAAACTGACCAACTGACCACAGTCTGATCTAGAAACCAGAAACTGACCAACTGACCGCAGTCTAACCGAAAAACCAGAAACTGACCAACTGACATCAATCTGCCCTTGAAACCAAAAACTGACCAAATGACCACAGTATGTCCAAGCAAGCATAAACTGTCAAACAGGCCACATTCTGACCTAGCAACCAGTATCTGACCAACTGACCACAGTTTGATGCAGAAGCCAGCAACTGACCAACTGATCACAATCTGATCTAGAAACCCGAAACTGACCAACTGACCATATTCTTAACTCGAAACCAGAAACTGACCAACTGTCCACAATCTGGCCCAGAAAATAGAAACGGACCAACTGACCTCAGTCTGACCTAGAAACCAGAAACTGACCAACTGAACACAGTTTGACCTAGCAACCACAAACTGACCAACAGGCCACATTCTGTCGCAGCAACCAGTAATTGACTACAGTCTGACATAGAAATCAGAAACTGAACAACTAACCACAGACTGACCTAGAAACCAGAAACTGACCAAGTGACCACAGACTAACCGAAAAATCAGAAACTGACTAACTGACCACAGTCTGACTTAGAAACCAGAAACTGACCAACTGATCATAGTCTGACCTAGCAACCACAAACTGACCAACAGGCCACATTCTGTCGCAGCAACAAGTAACTGACTACAGTCTGACCTAGAAACCAGATACTGACAAGCTGACCTCAGTCTGACCTAGAAACCAGGAATTGACCAACTATCCACAGTCTGAACGAGAAACCAGAAACTGACCAACTGACCACAGACTGAATTAGGAACCAGAAACTGAACAACTGACCACAGACTGACCTGGAAAACCAGAAACTGACCAAGTGACCGCAGACTGACCAAGGAATCAGAAACTGATTAACTGACCACAGTCTGACCTAGACAACCTGAAACTGATCAACTGACCAAAGTCTTACTTAGAAAACAGAAACTGACGAACTGACCACAGTCTGAACGAGAAACAAGAAACTGACCAACTGACCACAGACTGAATTAGGAACCAGAAACTGAACAACTGACCACAATGTGACCAAGAAACAAGAAACTGACCAAATGTCCACAGTCTGACCCAGAAACCTGGAACTGACCAACTGACCACAGTCTGACCGAGACAACATGAAACTGACCAACTGACCACAGTCTGACCTAGAAACCAGAAACTGAGCAACTGACCACAATCTGACCTCGAAACCAAAAACTGACCAAATGACCATTTTCTGACCTAGCAAACACAAATTGTCAAACTTGCCACATTCTGACCTAGCAACCAGTATCTGACCAACTGACCACAGTCTGACGGAGAAACCAGCAACTGACCAACTGACCACAATCTGACCTAGAAACCCGAAACTGACCAACTGACCAGTCTGAACTCGAAACCAGAAACTGTCCAACTGACCACATTCTTAACTCGAAACCAGAAACTGACCAACTAACAGAGTCTGACCTAGAAACCAGAAACTGACCAACTGACCACAATCTGACCTAGAAACCAGAAACTGACCTTCTGACCTCAGTCTGACCTAATAACAGAAACTGTCCAACTGACCACAGTCTGACGTAGAAACCAGCAACTGACCAACTAACCACAGTCTGACCTCGAAACCAGAAACTGAGCAACTGACCACAATTTGACCTCGAAACCAAAACCTGGCCAAATGACCACCTTTTGACCTAGCAACCACAAATTATCAAACAGGCCACATTTTGAGCGAGCAACCAGTATCTGACCAACTGACCACAGTCTGATGTAGAAATCAGCAACTAACCAACTGACCAAAATCTGACCGAGAACCCGAAACTGACCAACTGACCACAGTCTGACCTCGAAACCAGAAACTGTCTAACTGATCACATACTGTAATCGAAATCGGAAACTAACCAACTGACCACAGTCTAACCTAGAAAACAGAATCTGACCAACTGACCACAGTCCGACCTAGAATCCCGAAACTGACCAACTGACCACATTCTGACCTCGAAACCAGAAACTGACCATCTGAACTCAGTCTGACATAATAACAGAAACTGTCCAACTGACCACAGTCTGACGTAGAAACCAGAAATTGACCAACTGACGGAAGACTGACCTAATAACATAAACTGACCAACTGACCACAGTCTGACCGAGAAACCAGAAACTGATCAATTGAACACAGTCTGATCGAGGCAGAATGTAACTGACCAACTGACCACAGACTGACCTAGAAACCAGACACTGACCAACTGACCACAGTCTGATCTAGAAACCAGAAACTGACCAACTGACCACAGTCTAACCGAGAAACCAGAAACTGACCAACTGACCACTCTCTGAAATAAGATCCAGAAACTGACCAAATGACCACAGTCTGACCTATAAACCAGAAAAAACTAACTATACCACAATCTGACCGAGAAACCAGAAACTGACGGAACTGACCACAGTCTGATCAAGTAACCAGCAACTGACCAATTGACCACAGGATGACCTTGCAACCAAAATGTAACAAACTGAACACAGACTGATCTAGCAACCAGCAACTGACCAACAGTCCAGAGACTGACCTAGAGCCAGCAACTGACCAACTGCCCACAGTCTGACCTCGAAACCAGAAACTGAGCAACTGAGCACAGTCTGACCGAGGAATCAGAAACATACAAACTGAGCACAGTCTGACCAAGCGAGCAGCAACTTACCAACTGACAACAGTCTGACCGAGGCAACATGAAACTGACCAACTGACCACAGTCTGACCAGAAACCAGAAACTGACCAACTGACCACAGTCTGATCTCGAATCCATAAACTGTCCAACTGACCACAATCTGACCGAGACAATCCGAAGCTGACCAACTGACCACAGTCTGACCTAGAAACAAGAAACTGATCAACTAACCATAGTCTGATATAGAAACCAGAAACTGACCGACTGACCACAGTCTGACCTAGAAACCAGAAAGAGACCAACTTAACACAGTCTGACCGAGAAACCAGAAACTGTCCAACTGACCACAGTCTGACCTAGAAACCAGGAACAGACCAACTGACCACAGTCTGATCTAGAAACCAGAAACTGACCAACTGAACACAGTCTGACCGAGGCAACATGAAACTGACCAACTGACCACAGTCTGACCTAGAAACCAGAAACTGACCAACTGACCACAGTCTGATCTAGAATCCAGAAACTGTCCAACTGACCACAGTCTGATGTAGAAGCCAGCAACTGACCAACTGACCACAGTCTAATTGACAAACCAGAATCTGACAAACTGATCACAGTCTGAACGAGGAACCAGATACTGACCAACTGACCAAAGTCTGACTCAGAAAACAGAAACTGACCAACTGATCACAGTCTGACCTAGAAACCGGAACAGACCAACTGACCACAGTCTAACTGAGAAATCAGAATCTGACAAACTGATCACAGTCTGAACCAGGAACCAGATACTGACCAACTGACCACAGTCTGACCTAGAAACCAGAAAAAGACTAATTAACCACAATCTGACCGAGAAACCTGAAACTGACAAAATGTCCACAGTCTGACCCAGAAACCTGGAACTAACAACTGACCACAGTCTGACCGAGACAAATGAAACTGACCAACTGACCACAGTCTGGCCTAAACCAGAAACTGAGCAACTGACCACAATCTGACCTCGAAACCAAAAACTGACCAAATGACCACATTCTGACCTAGCAACCACAAACTGTCAAACAGGCCACATTCTTACCTTGCAATCAGTATCTGACCAACTGACCACTATCTGACGTAGAAACCAGCAACTGACTAACTGACCACAGTCTGACCTCGAAACCAGAAACTGTCCAACTGACCACATACTAAAATCGAAACCAGAAACTGACCAACTGATCACAGTCTGACCTGGGAACCAGAAACTGATCAACTGAACACAGGCTGACCGAGGCAACATGAAACTGACCAACTGACCACAATCTGACCTGGAAAGCAGAAACTGACCAACTGAGCACAGCCTGACCTAGAAACCAGCAACTAACCAACTGACCTAAATATTACCAAGCAACCAGTGATTGACCAACTGATCACAGTCTGACCCAGAAACCTGGAACTGAAGAACTGACCACAGTCTGACCTGGACCACCCGAAACTGACCAACTGACCAAAGTCTGACCTAGAAAACAGAAACTGACCAACTGACCACAGTCTGATGTAGAAGCCAGCAACTGACCAACTGAGCACAGTCTGACCTAGACAACCCGAAACTGACCAACTGACCAAAGTCTGACTCAGAAAACAGAAACTGACCAACTGATCACAGTCTGACCTAGGAACCAGAAACTGATCAACTGAACACAGGCTGACCGAGGCAACATGAAACTGACCAACTGACCACAATCTGACCTAGAAACCCGAAACTGACCAACTGACCATATTCTTAACTGGAAACCAGAAACTGACCAACTGTCCACAATCTGGCCTAGAAAATAGAAACGGAACAACTGACCTCAGTCTGACCTAGAATCCAGAAACTGACCAACTGACCACAGTCTGATCTAGCAACCACAAACTGACCAACAGGCCACATTCTGTCGCAGCAACCAGTAACTGACTACAGTCTGACCTAGAAACCAGAAACTGAACAACTGACCAAAGACTGACCAAGAAACCAGAAACTGACCAAGAGATCACAGACTGACCTAGGAATCAGAAACTGACTAACTGACCACAGTCTGACCTAGAAACCAGAAACTGACCAACTGGCCACAGTCTGACCTAGCAACCACAAACTGACCAACAGGCCACATTCTGTCGCAGCAACCAGTAACTGACTACAGTCTGACCTAGAAACCAGATACTGACAAGCTGACCACAGTCTGACCTAGAAACCAGGAAGTGACCAACTAACCACAGTCTGAACGATAAACCAGAAACTGACTAACTGAACACAGACTGAATTAGGAATCAGAAACTGAACAACTCACCACAGACTGACCTAGAAACCAGAAACTGACCAAGTAACCGCAGACTGACCGAGGAATCAGAAACTGACTAACTGACCGCAGTCTGACCTAGAAACCAGAAATTGACTAACTGAACACAGTCTGACCTAGACAACCCGAAACTGACCAACTGACCAAAGTCTTACCTAGAAAACATAAACTGACGAACTGGACACAGTCTGAACTAGGAACCAGAAACTGACCAACAGACCACAGTCTGACTTGTAAACCAGAAAAAGACTAATTAACCACAATCTGACCGAGAAACCAGAAACTGACCAAATTTCCACAATCTGACCCAGAAACCGGGAACTGACCAACTGACCACAGTCTGACCGAGACAACATGAAACTAACCAACTGACCACAGTCTGACCTAGAAACCAGAAACTGAGCAACTGACCACAATCTGACTTCGAAACCAAAACTGACCAAATGACCACATTCTGACCTAGCATACACAAATTGTCAAACTTGCCACATTCTGACCTAGCCACCAGTATCTGCCCAACTGACCACAGTCTGACGTAGAACCCAGCAACTGACCAACTGACCACAATCTGACCTAGAATCCCGAAAGTGACCAACTGACCACAGTCTGACCTCGAAACCAGAAACTGACCAACTACCACAGACTGACCTAGAACCCAGTAAAGGACCAACTGACCACAGCCTGACCAAGAAACCAGTAACAGACCAACTGACCACTTTCTGACCTAGAAACCAGAAACTGACAATCTGACCTCAGTCTGACCTAATAACAGAAACTGTCCAACTGACCACAGTCTGACGTAGAAACCAGCAACTGACCAACTAACCACAGTCTGACCTCGAAACCAGAAACTGAGCAACTTACCACAATCTGAACTCGAAACCAAAACCTGGCCAAATGACCACATTCTGACCTAGCAACCACAAATTATCAAACAGGCAACATTCTGACCTAGCAACTAGTATCTGACCAACTGACCACAGTCCGACCTAGAAACCCGAAACTGACCAACTGACCACATTCTGACCTCGAAACCAGAAACTGACCATCTGAACTCAGTCTGACCTAATAACAGAAACTGTCCAACTGACCACAGTCTGACGTAGAAACCAGTAACTGACCAACTGACCACATTCTGACCTGGAACCAGAAACTGACCAACGGACCACATTCTGACCTAGAAACCAGATACTGACCAACTGACTGAAGACTAACCTAATGACATAAACTGACCAACTGACCACAGTCTGACCGAGAAACCAGAAACTGATCAATTGAACACAGTCTGACCGAGGCAGAATGAAACTGACCAACTGACCTAGAAACCAGAAACTGACCTACTGACCACAGACTAACCGAGAAACCAGAAACTGTCCAATTGACCACTGTCTGAAATAAGATCCAGAAACTGACCAACTGAACAAAGTCTGAACTATAAACCAGAAAAAACTAACTATACCACAATCTGACCGAGAAACCAGAAACTGACGGAACTGACCACAGTTTGATCAAGTAACCAGCAACTGACCAATTGACCACAGGATGACCTTGCAACCAAAATGTAACAAATTGAACACAGACTGACCTGGAACCAGCAACTGACCAACTGCCCACAGTCTGAACTCGAAACCAGAAACTGAGCAACTGAGCACAGTCTGACGAGGAATCAGAAACATACAAAGTGGGCACAGTCTGACCTAGCAACCAGCAACTTACCAACTGACAACAGTCTGACCGAGGCAACATGATACTGACCAACTGACCACAGTCTGACCAGAAACAGAAACTGACCAACTGACCACAGTCTGATCTCGAATCCAGAAACTGTCCAACTGACCACAATCTGACCGAGACAATCCGAAGCTGACCAACTGACCACAGTCTGACCTAGAAACAAGAAACTGACCAACAGACCATAGTCTGAACGAGAAAACAGAAACTGACCGACTGACCACAGTCTGACCTAGAAACCAGAAACAGACCAACTTAACACATTCTGACCTAGAAACCAGAACTGTCCAACTGACCACAGTCTGACCGACAAAACAGAAACTGACCAACCGACCGCAGTCTGACCTAGAAACCAGAAACAGACCAACTGACCACAGTCTGATCTAGAAACCAGAAACTGACCAACTGAACACAGTCTGACCAAGGCAACATGAAACTGACCAACTGACCACAGTCTGACCTAGAAACCAGAAACTGACCAACTGACCACAGTCTGATCTAGAATCCAGAAACTGTCCAACTGACCACAATCTGACTGAGACAATCTGAAACTGATCAACTGACTACATTCTGACCTAGAAACCATTAACTGATCAACTGACCATAGTCTGATCAGGTGCCAGAAACTGACCAACTGACCACAGTCAGATCTAGCACCAGAAACTGACCAACTGAACACAGTCTGACCAGGAAAGCAGAAACTGACCAACTGAGCACAGCCTGACCTAGAAACCAGCAACTAACCAACTGACCTAAATATTACCAAGCAACCAGTGACTGACCAACTGATCACAGTCTGACCCAGAAACCAGGAACTGACGAACTGACCACAGTCTGACCTGGACCAGCCGAAACTGACCAACTGACCAAAGTCTGACCTAGAAAACAGAAACTGACCAACTGACCACAGTCTGATGTAGAAGCCAGCAACTGACCAACTGAGCACAGTCTGACCTAGACAACCCGAAACTGACCAACTGACCAAAGTCTGACTCAGAAAACAGAAACTGACCAACTGATCACAGTCTGACCTAGAAACCGAAACAGACCAACTGAGCACAGTCTAACTGAGAAACCAGAATCTGACAAACTGATCACAGTCTGAACGAGGAACCAGAAATTGACCAACTGACCACAGTCTGACCTAGCAACCAGAAAAATACTAATTAACCACAATCTGAACGAGAAACCTGAAACTGACAAAATGTCCACAGTCTGACCCAGAAACCTGGAACTAACAACTGACCACAGTCTGACAGAGACAACATGAAGCTGACCAACTGACCACAGTCTGGCCTAAAACCAGAAACTGAGCAACTGACCACAATCTGACCTCGAAACCAAAAACTGACCAAATGATCACATTCTGACCTAGCAACCACAAACTGTCAAACAGGCCACATTCTTACCTTGCAATCAGTATCTCACCAACTGACCACTATCTGACGTAGAAACCTGAAACTGACCAACTGACCACAGTCTGACCTAGAAACAAGAAACTGACCAACAGACCATAGTCTGACCGAGAAAACAGAAACTGACCGACTGACCACAGTCTGACCTAGAAACCAGAAACAGACCAACTTAACACATTCTGACCTAGAAACCAGAACTGTCCAACTGACCACAGTCTGACCGACAAAACAGAAACTGACCAACCGACCGCAGTCTGACCTAGAAACCAGAAACAGACCAACTGACCACAGTCTGATCTAGAAACCAGAAACTGACTAACTGAACACAGTCTGACCGAGGCAACATGAAACTGACCAACTGACCACAGTCTGACCTAGAAACCAGAAACTGACCAACTGACCACAGTCTGATCTAGAATCCAGAAACTGTCCAACTGACCACAATCTGACTGAGACAATCTGAAACTGATCAACTGACTACATTCTGACCTAGAAACCAATAACTGATCAACTGACCATAGTCTGATCTAGGAGCCAGAAACTGACCAACTGACCATAGTCAGATCTAGCACCAGAAACTGACCAACTGAACACAGTCTGACCTGGAAAGCAGAAACTGACCAACTGAGCACAGCCTGACCAAGAAACCAGCAACTAACCAACTGACCTAAATATTACCAAGCAACCAGTGACTGACCAACTGATCACAGTCTGACCCAGAAACCAGGAACTGACGAACTGACCACAGTCTGACCTGGACCACCCGAAACTGACCAACTGACCAAAGTCTGACCTAGAAAACAGAAACTGACCAACTGAACAAAGTCTGACTCAGAAAACAGAAACTGACCAACTGATCACAGTCTGACCTCGAAACCGAAACAGACCAACTGAGCACAGTCTAACTGAGAAACCAGAATCTGACAAACTGATCACAGTCTGAACGAGGAACCAGAAATTGACCAACAGACCACAGTCTGACCTAGCAACCAGAAAAATACTAATTAACCACAATCTGACCTCGAAACCAGAAACTGACCAAATGATCACAGTCTGACCTAGAAACCAGAAATGGACCAACTGACTACGTCTGACCTAGGAACCAGAAAGTAATCAACTGAACACAGGCTGACCGAGGCAACATGAAACTGACCAACTGACCACAATCTGACCTAGAAACCCGAAACTGACCAACTGACCATATTCTTAACTGGAAATCAGAAACTGACCAACTGTCCACAATCTGGCCTGGAAAATAGAAATGGACCAACTGACCTCAGTCTGACCTAGAAACCAGAAACTGACCAACTGACCACAGTCTGACCTAGCAACCACAAACTGACCAACAGGCCACATTCTGTCGCAGCAACCAGTAACTGACTACAGTCTGACCTAGAAACCAGAAACTGACCAAGTTACCACAGACCGACCTAGGAATCAGAAACTGACTAACTGACCACAGTCTGACCCAGAAACCAGAAACTGACCAACTGATCACAGTCTGACCTAGCAACCACAAACTGACCATCAGGCCACATTCTGTCACAGCAACCAGCAACTGACTACAGTCTGACCTAGAAATACGATACTGTCAAGCTGACCACAGTCTGACCTAGAAACCAGGAAGTGACCAACTAGCCACAGTCTGAAAGAGAAACCAGAAACTGACTAACTGAACACAGACTGAATTAGGAACCAGAAACTGAACAACTAACCACAGACTGACCTAGAAACCAGAAACTGACCAAGTGACCGCAGACTGACCTAGGAATCAGAAACTGACTAACTGACCACAGTCTGACCTAGAAACCACAAATTGACTAACTGAACACAGTCTGGCCTAGACAACCCGAAACTGACCAACTGACCAGAGCCTTAATAGAAAACATAAACTGACGAACTGACCATAGTCTGAACTAGGAACCAGAAACTGACCAACTGACCACTGTCTGACTTGTAAACCAGAAAAAGACTAATTAACCACAATCTGACCGAGAAACCAGAAACTGACCAAATGTCCACAATCTGACCCAGAAACCTGGAACTGACCAACTGACCAAAGTCTGACCGTGACAACATGAAACTGACCAACTGACCACAGTCTGACCTAGAAACCAGAAACTGAGCAACTGACCACAATCTGACTTCGAAACCAAAACTGACCAAATGAACACATTCTGACCTAGCAAACACAAATTGTTAAACTTGCCACATTCTGACCTAGCCACCAGTATCTGACCAACTGACCACAGTCTGACGTAGAAACCAGCAACTGACCAACTACCACAGACTGACCTAGAACCCAGTAAAGAACCAACTGACCACAGTCTGACCTAGAAACCAGAAACAGACCAACTGACTACATTCTGACCTAGAAATCAGAAACTGAAAATCTGACCTCAATCTGACCTAATAATTGAAACTGTCCAACTGACCACAGTCTGACGTAGAAACCAGCAACTGACCAACTAACCACAGTCTGACCTCGAAACCAGAAACTGAGCAACTGACCACAATCTGACCTCGAAACCAAAACCTGGCCAAATGACCACATTCTGACCTAGCAACCACAAATTATCAAACAGGCCACATTCTGACCCAGCAACCAGTATATGACCAATTGACCACAGTCTGATGTAGAAATCGGAAACTATCCAACTGACCACAGTCTGACCTAGAAACCAGAAACTGACCAACTGACCACAGTCCGACCTAGAAACCCGAAACTAACCAACTGACCACATTCTGACCTCGAAACCAGAAACTGACCAACGGACCACATTCTGACCTAGAAACCAGAAACTGACCAACTGACCGAAGACTAACCTAATAACAAAAACTGACCAACTGACCACAGTCTGACCGAGAAACCAGAAACTGATCAATGAACACAGTCTGACCGAGGCAGATTGAAGCTGACCAACTGACCACAGACTGACCTTGAAATCAGAAACTGACCTACTGACCACAGTCTAACCGAGAAACCAGAAACTGACCAACTGACCAAAGTCTGACCTATAAAATAAAAAAAACTAACTATACCACAATCTGCCCGAGAATCCAGAAACTGCCGGAACTGACAACAGTCTGATCAAGTAACCAGCAACTGACCAATTGACCACAGGATGACCTTGCAACCAAAATGTAACAAACTGAACACAGACTGATCTAGCAACCAGCAACTGACCAACTGCCCACAGTCTGACCTAGCAACCAGCAACTTACCAACTGACAACAGTCTGACCGAGGCAACATGTAACTGAACAACTGACCACAGTCTGACCTAGAAACTAGAAACTGACCAACTGACCACAATCTGACCAAGACAATCCGAAGCTGACCAACTGACCACAGTCTGACCTAGAAACAAGAAACTGATCAACTAACCATAGTCTGATCTAGAAACCAGCAACTGACCAACTGACCACATTCTGACCTAGAAACCAGAAACTGACCAACAGACCATAGTCTGACCGAGAAAACAGAAACTGACCAACTGACCACAGTCTGACCTAGAAACCAGAAACAGACCAACTTAACACAGTCTGAACTCTGAACCAGAAACTGACTAACTGAACACATCTAACCGAGAAAGCAGAAACTGACCAACTGACCAACTCACCACAGTCTGACCTAAAAACCAGTAAATGACCAACTGACCACAGTGTGACCGAAGCAACATGAAACTGACCAACTGAAAACAATTTGATCTTAAAACCAGAAACTGACCAACTGACCACAGTCTGATCGAGCAACCAGAAACTGACCAATTGAACACAGTCTGACCTAGAAACCAGAAACTGTCCAACTGACCACAGTCTGACCGACAAAACAGAAACTGACCAACCGAATGCAGTCTGACCTAGAAACCAGTAACAGACAAACTGACCACAGTCCGATCTAGAAACCAGAAGCTGACCAACTGAACACAGTCTGACCGAGGCAACATGAAACTGAACAACTGACCACAGTCTGACCTAGAAACCAGAAACTGACCAACTGACCACAGTCTTATCTAGAATCCAGAATCTGTCCAACTGACCACAATCTGACTGAGATAATCTGAAACTGACCAACTGACTACATTCTGATCTAGAAACCAGAATTTGATCAACTGAACATAGTCTGATCTTGGAGCCAGAAACGGACCAACTGACCATAGTCAGATCTAGCAACAGAAACTGACCAACTGAACACAGTCTGACTTAGAAACCAGAAACTGACCAACTGAGCACAGCATGACCGAGAAACCAGCAACTAAGTGACTGACCAACTGATCACAGTCTGACCCAGAAACCAGGAACTGAACAACTGACCACAGTCTGACCTAGACAACACGAAACTGACCAACTGACCAAAGTCTGACCTAGAAAACAGAAACTGACCAACTGACCACAGTCTGATATAGAAACCAGAAACTGACCAACTGACCAGTCTGATCCAGCAACCAGAAACTGACCAAGTGAACACAGTTTGAACTAGAAACCAGAAACTGACCAACAGGCCATAGTCTGATCTAGCAACCAGAAACCGACCAACTGACCACAGTCTGACCTAGGAACCAGAAACTGACGAACTGACCACAGTCTGACCTAGAAACCAGAATTGACCAACTGAGCACAGTCTGAACTAGAAACCAGCAACTAACCAACTGTCCAAAGTATTACCTAGCAACCAGTGACTGACCAAATGATCACAGTCTGACCCAGAAACCAGGAACTGACCAACTGACCACAGTCTGACCTAGACAACACAAAACTGACCAACTGACCAAATTATGACCGAGGAAACAGAAACTGACCAACTGACCACAGTCTAACTGAGAAACCAGAAACTGACAAACTGATCACAGTCTGAACTAGTAACCAGAAACTGACCAACTGACCACAGCCTGACATAGAATCCAGAAAAAGACTGACTGACCAACTGACCACAGTCTGACGTAGAAAACAGCAACTGGCCCACTGACCACAATCTGACCTAGAAAGCAGAAACTGACCAACTGACCACAGTCTGACCTGGAAACCAGAAACTGTCCAACTGACCACATACTAAACTCGAAACCAGAAACTGACCAACTGACCACAGTATGACCTAGAAAACAGAAACTGACCAACTGACCACAGTCTGACCTAAAAACCAGAAACTGACCAACTGACCACAGTCTCACATAAAAACCAGAAACTGACCAATTGACCACATTATCTCCAAGAAACCAGAAACTGACCAACAGACCTCAGTCTGACGTCGGAACCAGAAACTGACCAACTGACCGTAGTCTTACCGAGCAACCACAATCTCACCAAAAGGCCACATTCTATCCCAGCAAACAGTAACAGACCAACTGACCACAGTCTGACCTAGAAACCAAAAACTGACCAATTGACCACATTCTGACCAAGAAACCAGAAACTGTCCAACTGACCAGAGTCTCAACTAGAAACCAGAAACTGACCAACTAACCACAGTATGACCGAGACAACATAAAACGGACCAACTGACCTCAGTCTGACCGAGCAACCACAAATTGATCAACAAGCCACATTCTGTCGCAGCAGCCAGTAACTGACCACAGTCTGACCTAGAAACCAGGAACTGACCAACTGATCACAAACTGATCTAGAAACGAGAAACTGACCAAAAAAACACAGTCAGAGCTATAAACCAGAAACTGACCAACTAACCACAGTCTGAACGAGAAACGGAGCAACTGACCACAGTCTGACCCAGAAACCAGGAACTGACTAACTGACCAAAGTCTGACCGAGATAACCCGAAGCTGACCAACTGACCAAAGTCTGACCTAGAAAACAGAAACTGACCAACTGACCACAGTCTGACCTAGAAACCGAAACAGACCAACTGACCACAGTCTAACTGAGAAACTAGAAACTGAAAAACTGATCACAGTCTGAACTAGGAACCAGAAACTGACCAACTGACCACAGCCTGACATAGAATCCAGAAAAAGACTAATTAACCACAATCTGACCGAGAAACCAGAAACTGACAAAATGTCCACATTCTGACCCAGAAACCTGGACCGAACCAACTGACCACAGTCTGACCGAGAC
The DNA here is from genome assembly GCF_044704955.1 of Pristiophorus japonicus. NCBI lineage: Eukaryota > Metazoa > Chordata > Chondrichthyes > Pristiophoridae > Pristiophorus > Pristiophorus japonicus. Next base: position 154,969 of record NW_027254680.1, on the reverse strand, counting down.
AACATGAAACTTGCCAACTGACCCACAGTCTGGCCTAGAAACCAGAAACTGAGCAATTGACCACAATCTGACCTCGAAACCAAAAACTGACCAAATGACCACATTCTGACCTAGCTACCACAAACTGTCAAAAAGGCCACATTCTTACCAAACAATCAGTATCTGACCAACTGACCAGAGTCTGACGTAGAAACCAGCAACTGACCAACTGACCACAATCTGACCTAGAAACTCGAAACTGACCAACAGACCACAATCTGACCTCGAAACCAGAAACTGTCCAACTGACCACATACTAAACTCGAAACCAGAAACTGACCAACTGACCACAGTCTGACCTAGAAACCAGAAATGGACCAACTGACCACAATCTGACCGAGGAACCAGAAACTGATCAACTGAACACAGGCTGACCGAGGCAACATGAAACTGACCAACTGACCACAGTCTGACCTAGAAACCAGAAACTGACCAACTGACCACAGTCTGATCTAGAAACCAGAAACTGACCAACCGACCACAATCTGACCTAGAAACCAGAAACTGACCAACAAACCACAGTCTGAACTATAAACCAGAAACTGACCAACTAACCACAGTATAAACGAGAAACCAGAAACGGAGCAACTGACCACAGTCTGAATTAGGAACCAGAAACTGAATAGCTGACCACAGACTGACCTAGAGACCAGAAACTGACGAATTGACCACAGTCTGACCTAGGAATCAGAAACTGACGAACTGACCACAGTCTGACCTAGAAACCAGAAATTGACCAACTGAGCACAGTCTGACCTAGAAACCAGCAACTAACCAATTGACCAAAGTATTACCTAGCAACAAGTCACTGACCAACTGATCACAGTCTGACCCAGAAACCAGGAACTGACCAACTGACCACAGTCTGACCTAGATAACCCGAAACTGACCAACTGACCAAAGTCTGACCTAGAAAACAGAAACTGACCAACTGACCACAGTCTGACCTAGAAACCGAAACAGACCAACTGACCGCAGTCTAACTGAGAAACCAGAAACTGACAAACTGATCACAGTCTGAACTAGGAACGAGAAACTGACCAACTGACCACAGCCTGACATAGAATCCAGAAAAAGACTAATTAACCACAATCTGACCGAGAAACCTGAAACTGACAAAATGTCCACATTCTGACCCAGAAACCTGGAACGAACCAACTGACCACAGTCTGACCGAGACAACATGAAACTGTCCAACTGACCACAGTCTGGCCTTGAAACCAGAAACTGAGCAATTGACCACAATCTGACCTCGAAACCAAAAACTGACCAAATGACCACATTTTGACATAGCAACCACAAACTGTCAAAAGGCCACATTCTTACCTAGCAATCAGTATCTGACCAACTGACCACAGTCTGACGTAGTAACCAGCAACTGACCAACTGACCACAATCTGACCTAGAAACTCGAAACTGACCAACTGACCACAGTCTGTCCTCGAAACCAGAAACTGTCCAACTGACCACATACTAAACTCGAAATCAGAAACTGACTAACTGACCACAGTCTGACCTAGCAACCAGAAATGGACCAACTGACCACAATCTGACCTAGGATCCAGAAACTGATCAACTGAACACAGGCTGACCGAGGCAACATGAAACTGACCAACTGACCACAGTCTGACCTAGAAACCAGAAACTGACCAACAAACCACAGTCTGAACTATAAACCAGAAACTGACCAACTAACCACAGTATAAACGAGAAACCAGAAACGGAGCAACTGACCACAGTCTGAATTAGGAACCAGAAACTGAACAACTGACCACAGACTGACTTAGAAACCAGAAACTGACGAAGTGACCACAGTCTGACCTAGGAATCAGAAACTGCCGAAATGACCACAGTCTGACCTAGAAACCAGAAATTGACCAACTGAGCACTGTCTGACCTAGAAAGCAGCAACTAACCAACTGACCAAAGTATAACCTAGCAACCAGTGACTGACCAACTGATCACAGTCTGACCCAGCAACCAGGAACTGACCAACTGACCACAGTCTGACCTGGACAACCCGAAACTGACCAACTGACCAAAGTATGACCTAGAAAACATAAACTGATCAACTGACCACAGTCTGACCTAGAATCCGAAACAGACCAACTGACCACAGTCTAAATGAACAACCAGAAACTGACAAAATGATCACAGTCTGAACTAGGAACCAAAAACTGAACAACTGACCACAGTCTGACCTAGAAACCAGAAATTGACGAACTGAACACAGTCTGATCTAGACAACCCGAAACTGACCAACTGACCAAAGTCTTACCTAGAAAACAGAAACTGACGAACTGACCACAGTCTGAAATAGGAACCAGAAACTGTCCAACTGACCACAGTCTGACCTATAAACCAGAAAAAAACTAACTAACCACAATCTGACCGAGAAACCAGAAATTGACCAAATCTCCACAGTCTGACCCAGAAACCTGGAACTGACCAACTGACCACAGTCTGACCGAGACAACATGAAACTGACAAACTGACCACATTCTGACCTAGAAACCAGAAACTGACCATCTGACTTCAGTCTGACCTAATAACAGAAACTGTCCAACTGACCACAGTCTGACGTAGAAACCAGCAACTGACCAACTAACCACAGTCTGACCTCGAAACCAGAAACTGAGCAACTGACCACAATCTAACCTCGAAACCAAAACCTGAAGAAATGACCACATTCTGACCTAGCAACCACACATTATCAAACAGGCCACATTCTGACCTAGCAACCAGTATCTGACCAACTGACCACAGTCTGATGTAGAAACCAGCAACTGACCAAGTGACCAAAATCTGACCGAGAAACCCGAAACTGACCAACAGACCACAATCTGACCTCGAAACCAGAAACTGTCCAACTGACCACATACTAAACTCGAAACCAGAAACTGACCAACTGACCACAGTCTGACCTAGAAACCAGAAATGGACCAACTGACCACAATCTGACCGAGGAACCAGAAACTGATCAACTGAACACAGGCTGACCGAGGCAACATGAAACTGACCAACTGACCACAGTCTGACCTAGAAACCAGAAACTGACCAACTGACCACAGTCTGATCTAGAAACCAGAAACTGACCAACTGACCACAATCTGACCTAGAAACCAGAAACTGACCAACAAACCACAGTCTGAACTATAAATCAGAAACTGACCAACTAACCACAGTATAAACGAGAAACCAGAAACGGAGCAACTGACCACAGTCTGAATTAGGAACCAGAAACTGAATAGCTGACCACAGACTGACCTAGAGACCAGAAACTGACGAATTGACCACAGTCTGACCTAGGAATCAGAAACTGACGAACTGACCACAGTCTGACCTAGAAACCAGAAATTGACCAACGGAGCACAGTCTGACCTAGAAACCAGCAACTAACCAATTGACCAATGTATTACCTAGCAACAAGTCACTGACCAACTGATCACAGTCTGACCCAGAAACCAGGAACTGAGCAACTGACCACAGTCTGACCTAGATAACCCGAAACTGACCAACTGACCAAAGTCTGACCTAGAAAACAGAAACTGACCAACTGACCACAGTCTGACCTAGAAACCGAAACAGACCAACTGACCGCAGTCTAACTGAGAAACCAGAAACTGACAAACTGATCACAGTCTGAACTAGGAACGAGAAACTGACCAACTGACCACAGCCTGACATAGAATCCAGAAAAAGACTAATTAACCACAATCTGACCGAGAAACCTGAAACTGACAAAATGTCCACATTCTGACCCAGAAACCTGGAACGAACCAACTGACCACAGTCTGACCGAGACAACATGAAACTGTCCAATTGACCACAGTCTGGCCTTGAAACCAGAAACTGAGCAATTGACCACAATCTGACCTCGAAACCAAAAACTGACCAAATGACCACATTTTGACATAGCAACCACAAACTGTCAAAAAGGCCACATTCTTACCTAGCAATCAGTATCTGACCAACTGACCACAGTCTGACGTAGTAACCAGCAACTGACCAACTGACCACAATCTGACCTAGAAACTCGAAACTGACCAACTGACCACAGTCTGTCCTCGAAACCAGAAACTGTCCAACTGACCACATACTAAACTCGAAATCAGAAACTGACTAACTGACCACAGTCTGACCTAGAAACCAGAAATGGACCAACTGACCACAATCTGACCTAGGATCCAGAAACTGATCAACTGAACACAGGCTGACCGAGGCAACATGAAACTGACCAACTGACCACAGTCTGACCTAGAAACCAGAAACTGACCAACAAACCACAGTCTGAACTATAAACCAGAAACTGACCAACTAACCACAGTATAAACGAGAAACCAGAAACGGAGCAACTGACCACAGTCTGAATTTGGAACCAGAAACTGAACAACTGACCACAAACTGACTTAGAAACCAGAAACTGACGAAGTGACCACAGTCTGACCTAGGAATCAGAAACTGACGAAATGACCACAGTCTGACCTAGAAACCAGAAATTGACCAACTGAGCACTGTCTGACCTAGAAAGCAGCAACTAACCAACTGACCAAAGTATTACCTAGCAACCAGTGACTGACCAACTGATCACAGTCTGACCCAGCAACCAGGAACTGACCAACTGACCACAATCTGACCTAGACAACCCGAAACTGACCAACTGATCAAAGTCTGACCTAGAAAACATAAACTGATCAACTGACCACAGTCTGACCTAGAATCCGAAACAGACCAACTGACCACAGTCTAAATGAACAACCAGAAACTGACAAACTGATCACAGTCTGAACTAGGAACCAAAAACTGAACAACTGACCACAGTCTGACCTAGAAACCAGAAATTGACGAACTGAACACAGTCTGATCTAGACAACCCGAAACTGACCAACTGACCAAAGTCTGACCTAGAAACCAGAAACTGACCATCTGACTTCAGTCTGACCTAATAACAGAAACTGTCCAACTGACCACAGTCTGACGTAGAAACCAGCAACTGACCAACTAACCACAGTCTGACCTCGAAACCAGAAACTGAGCAACTGACCACAATCTAACCTCGAAACCAAAACCTGACCAAATGACCACATTCTGACCTAGCAACCACACATTATCAAACAGGCCACATTCTGACCTAGCAACCAGTATCTGACCAACTGACCACAGTCTGATGTAGAAACCAGCAACTGACCAAGTGACCAAAATCTGACCGAGAAACCATAAACTGACCAACTGACCGAAGACTGACCTAATAACATAAACTGACAAACTGACCAACTGACCACAGCCTGACCGAGAAACCAGAAACTGATCAATTGAACACAATCTGACCGAGGCAGAATGAAACTGACCAACTGACCACAGACTTACCTAGAAACCGGACACTGACCAACTGACCTCAGTCTGATCTAGAAACCAGAAACTGACCAACTGACCACAGTTTAACCGAGAAACCAGAAACTGACCAACTGACCACATTCTGAAATAGGATCCAGAAACTGACCAACTGACGACAGTCTGACCTATAAACCAGAAAAAACTAACTATACCACAATCTGACCGAGAAACCAGAAACAGACGGAACTGACCACAGTCTGATCAAGTAACCAGCAACTGAACAATTGACCACAGGATGACCTTGCAACCAAAATGTAACAAACTGAACACAGACTGATCTAGCAACCAGCAACTTACCAACTGTCCAGAGACTGACGTGGAACCAGCAACTGACCAACTGCCCACAGTCTGACCTCGAAACCAGAAACTGAGCAACTGAGCACAGTCTGACCGAGGATTCAGAATAATACCAACTGAGCACAGTCTGACCTAGCAACCAGCAACTTACCAACTGACAACAGTCTGACCGAGGCAACATTAAACTGACCAACTGACCACAGTCTGACCTAGAAACTAGAAACTGACCAACTGACCACAGTCTGATCTCGAATCCAGAAGCTGTTTAACTGACCACAATCTGACCGAGACAATCCGAAGCTGACCAACTGACTACAGTCTGACCGAGAAACAAGAAACTGATCAACTAATCATAGTCTGATCTAGAAACCAGAAACTGACCAACTGACCACAGTCTGACCTAGAAACCAGAAACTGACCAACAGACCAAAGTCTGACCTAGAAAACAGAAACTGACCAACTGACCACAGTCTGACCTAGAAACCGAAACAGACCAACTGACCACAGTCTAACTGAGAAACCAGAAACTGACAAACTGATCACAGTCTGAACTAGGAACCAGAAACTGACCAACTGACCACACCCTGACATAGAATCCAGAAAAAGACTAATTAACCACAATCTGACCGAGAAACCTGAAACTGACAAAATGTCCACATTCTGACCCAGAAACCTGGAACGAACGAACTGACCACAGTCTGACCGAGACAACATGAAACTGTCCAACTGACCACAGTCTGGCCTTGAAACCAGAAACTGAGCAATTGACCACAATCTGACCTCGAAACCAAAAACTGACCAAATGACCACATTTTGACATAGCAACCACAAACTGTCAAAAAGGCCACATTCTTACCTAGCAATCAGTATCTGACCAACTGACCACAGTCTGACGTAGTAACCAGCAACTGACCAACTGACCACAATCTGACCTAGAAACTCGAAACTGACCAACTGCCAACAGTCTGACCTCGAAACCAGAAACTGTCCAACTGACCACATACTAAACTCGAAATCAGAAACTGACTAACTGACCACAGTCTGACCTAGAAACCAGAAATGGACCAACTGACCACAATCTGACCTAGGATCCAGAAACTGATCAACTGAACACAGGCTGACCGAGGCAACATGAAACTGACCAACTGACCACAGTCTGACCTAGAAACCAGAAACTGACCAACAAACCACCGTCTGAACTATAAACCAGAAACTGACCAACTAACCACAGTATAAACGAGAAACCAGAAACGGAGCAACTGACCACAGTCTGAATTAGGAACCAGAAACTGAACAACTGACCACAGACTGACTTAGAAACCAGAAACTGACGAAGTGACCACAGTCTGACCTAGGAATCAGAAACTGACGAAATGACCACAGTCTGACCTAGAAACCAGAAATTGACCAACTGAGCACTGTCTGACCTAGAAAGCAGCAACTAACCAACTGACCAAAGTATTACCTAGCAACCAGTGACTGACCAACTGATCACAGTCTGACCAAGCAACCAGGAACTGACCAACTGACCACAGTCTGACCTAGACAACCCGAAACTGACCAACTGACCAAAGTCTGACCTAGAAAACAGAAACTGACCAACTGACCACAGTCTGACCTAGAATCCGAAACAGACCAACTGACCACAGTCTAAATGAACAACCAGAAACTGACAAACTGATCACAGTCTGAACTAGGAACTAAAAACTGACCAAATGACCACAGTATTACCTAGCAAGCATAAAATGTCAAACAGGCCACATTCTGACCTAGCAACCAGTGTCTGACCAACTGACCACAGTTTGATGTAGAAGCCAGCAACTGACCAACTGACCACAACCTGACCTAGAAACCCGAAACTGACCAACTGACCATATTCTTAACTCGAAACCAGAAACTGACCAACTGTCCACAATCTGGCTGAGAAAATAGAAATGGAACAACTGAACTCAGTCTGACATAGAAACCAGAAACTGACCAACTGACCACAGTCTGACCTCGAATCCAGAAACTGAGCAACTGACCACAATCTAACCTCGAAACCAAAACCTGGCCAAATGACCACATTCTGACCTCGCAACCACAAGTTATCAAACAGGCCACATTCTGACCTAGCAACCAGTATCTGACCAACTGACCACAGTCTGATGTAGAAACCAGCAACTGACCAACTGACCAAAATCTGACCGAGAAACCCGAAACTGACCAACTGACCACTGTCTGACCTCGAAACCAGAAACTGACCAACTGACCACAGTCTGAACTAGAAACCAGAAACTGACCAACTGACCACAGTCCGACCTAGAAACCCGAAACTGACCAACTGACCACATTCTGACCTCGAAACCAGAAACTGACCAGCTGAACTCAGTCTGACCTAATAACAGAAACTGACCAACTGACCAACTGACCACAGCCTGACCGAGAAACCAGAAACTGATCAATTGAACACAGTCTGACCGAGGCAGAATGAAACTGACCAACTGACCACAGACTTACCTAGAAACCAGACACTGACCAACTGACCACAGTCTGATCTAGAAACCAGAAACTGACCAACTGACCATATTCTGAAATAAGATCCAGAAACTGACCAACTGACGACAGTCTGACCTATAAACCAGAAAAAACTAACTATACCACAATCTGACCGAGAAACCAGAAACAGACGGAACTGACCACAGTCTGATCAAGTAACCAGCAACTGAACAATTGACCACAGGATGACCTTGCAACCAAAATGTAACAAACTGAACACAGACTGATCTAGCAACCAGCAACTGACCAACTGTCCAGAGACTGACCTAGAACCAGCAACTGACCAACTGCCCACAGTCTGACCTCGAAACCAGAAACTGAGCAACTGAGCACAGTCTGACCGAGGATTCAGAATAATACCAACTGAGCACAGTCTGACCTAGCAACCAGCAACTTACCAACTGACAACAGTCTGACCGAGGCAACATTAAACTGACCAACTGACCACAGTCTGACCTAGAAACTAGAAACTGACCAACTGACCACAGTCTGATCTCGAATCCAGAAGCTGTTTAACTGACCACAATCTGACCGAGACAATCCGAAGCTGACCAACTGACTACAGTCTGACCGAGAAACAAGAAACTGATCAACTAATCATAGTCTGATCTAGAAACCAGAAACTGACCAACTGACCACAGTCTGACCTAGAAACCAGAAACTGACCAACAGACCAAAGTCTGACCTAGAAAACAGAAACTGACCAACTGACCACAGTCTGACCTAGAAACCGAAACAGACCAACTGACCACAGTCTAACTGAGAAACCAGAAACTGACAAACTGATCACAGTCTGAACTAGGAACCAGAAACTGACCAACTGACCACAGCCTGACATAGAATCCAGAAAAAGACCTATTAACCGTAATCTGACCGAGAAACCTGAAACTGACAAAATGTCCACATTCTGACCCAGAAACCTGGAACGAACGAACTGACCACAGTCTGACCGAGACAACATGAAACTGTCCAACTGACCACAGTCTGGCCTTGAAACCAGAAACTGAGCAATTGACCACAATCTGACCTCGAAACCAAAAACTGACCAAATGACCACATTTTGACCTAGCAACCACAAACTGTCAAAAAGGCCACATTCTTACCTAGCAATCAGTATCTGACCAACTGACCACAGTCTGACGTAGTAACCAGCAACTGACCAACAGACCACAATCTGACCTAGAAACTCGAAACTGACCAACTGACCACAGTCTGACCTCGAAACCAGAAACTGTCCAACTGACCACATACTAAACTCGAAATCAGAAACTGACTAACTGACCACAGTCTGATCTAGAAACCAGAAATGGACCAACTGACCACAATCTGACCTAGGATCCAGAAACTGATCAACTGAACAAAGGCTGACCGAGGCAACATGAAACTGACCAACTGACCACAGTCTGACCTAGAAACCAGAAACTGACCAACTGACCACAGTCTGCTCTAGAAACCAGAAACTGACCAACTGACCACAGTCTGACCTAGAAACCAGAAACTGACCAACAAACCACCGTCTGAACTATAAACCAGAAACTGACCAACTAACCACAGTATAAACGAGAAACCAGAAACGGAGCAACTGACCACAGTCTGAATTAGGAACCAGAAACTGAACAACTGACCACAGACTGACTTAGAAACCAGAAACTGACGAAGTGACCACAGTCTGACCTAGGAATCAGAAACTGACGAAATGACCACAGTCTGACCTAGAAACCAGAAATTGACCAACTGAGCACTGTCTGACCTAGAAAGCAGCAACTAACCAACTGACCAAAGTATTACCTAGCAACCAGTGACTGACCAACTGACCAAAGTATTACCTAGCAACCAGTGACTGACCAACTGACCACAGTCTGAACTAGACAACCCGAAACTGACCAACTGACCAAAGTCTGACCTAGAAAACAGAAACTGACCAACTGACCACAGTCTAAATGAACAACCAGAAACTGACAAACTGATCACAGTCTGAACTAGGAACCAAAAACTGACCAAATGACCACAGTATTACCTAGCAAGCATAAAATGTCAAACAGGCCACATTCTGACCTAGAAACCAGTATCTGACCAACTGACCACAGTCTGATGTAGAAGCCAGCAACTGACCAACTGACCACAATCTGACCTAGAAACCCTAAACTGACCAATTGACCATATTCTTAACTCGAAACCAGAAACTGGCCAACTGTCCACAATCTGGCTGAGAAAATAGAAATGGACCAACTGAACTCAGTCTGACCTAGAAACCAGAAACTGACCAACTGACCACAGTCTGACCTCACAACCACAAACTGACCAACAGGCCACATTCTGTCGCAGCAAACAGTAACTGACTACAGTCTGACTTAGAAAGCAGATACTGACAAGCTGACCACAGTCTGACCTAGAAACCAGGAAGTGACCAACTACCCACAGTCAGAACGAACAACCAGAAACTGACCAACTGACCACAGACTGAATTAGGAACCAGAAACTGAACAACTGACCACAGACTGACCTAGAAACCAGAAATTGACTAACTGAACACAGTCTGATCTAGACAACCCGAAACTGACCAACTGACCAAAGTCTTACCTACAAAACAGAAACTGACGAACTGACCACAGTCTGAACTAGGAACCAGAAACTGTCCAACTGACCACAGTCTGACCTATAAACCAGAAAAAAACTAACTAACCACAATCTGACCGAGAAACCAGAAATTGACCAAATCTCCACAGTCTGACCCAGAAACCTGGAACTGACCAACTGACCACAGTCTGACCGAGACAACATGAAACTGACAAACTGACCACATTCTGACCTAGAAACCAGAAACTGACCATCTGACTTCAGTCTGACCTAATAACAGAAACTGTCCAACTGACCACAGTCTGACGTAGAAACCAGCAACTGACCAACTAACCACAGTCTGACCTCGAAACCAGAAACTGACCAACTGACAACAGTCTGACCTAGAAACCAGAAACTGACCAACAAACCACAGTCTGAACTATAAACCAGAAACTGACCAACTAACCACAGTATAAACGAGAAACCAGAAACGGAGCAACTGACCACAGTCTGAATTAGGAACCAGAAACTGAATAGCTGACCACAGACTGACCTAGAGATCAGAAACTGACGAATTGACCACAGTCTGACCTAGGAATCAGAAACTGACGAACTGACCACAGTCTGACCTAGAAACCAGAAATTGACCAACTTAGCACAGTCTGACCTAGAAACCAGCAACTAACCAATTGACCAAAGTATTACCTAGCAACAAGTCACTGACCAACTGATCACAGTCTGACCCAGAAACCAGGAACTGACCAACTGACCACAGTCTGACCTAGAAACCGAAACAGACCAACTGACCACAGTCTAACTGAGAAACCAGAAACTGACAAACTGATCACAGTCTGAACTAGGAACCAGAAACTGACCAACTGACCACACCCTGACATAGAATCCAGAAAAAGACTAATTAACCACAATCTGACCGAGAAACCTGAAACTGACAAAATGTCCACATTCTGACCCAGAAACCTGGAACGAAACAACTGACCACATTCTGACCGAGACAACATGAAACTGTCCAACTGACCACAGTCTGGCCTTGAAACCAGAAACTGAGCAATTGACCACAATCTGACCTCGAAACCAAAAACTGACCAAATGAACACATTTTGACATAGCAACCACAAACTGTCAAAAAGGCCACATTCTTACCTAGCAATCAGTATCTGACCAACTGACCACAGTCTGACGTAGTAACCAGCAACTGACCAACTGACCACAATCTGACCTAGAAACTCGAAACTGACCAACTGACCACAGTCTGACCTCGAAACCAGAAACTGTCCAACTGACCACATACTAAACTCGAAATCAGAAACTGACTAACTGACCACAGTCTGACCTAGAAACCAGAAATGGACCAACTGACCACAATCTGACCTAGGATCCAGAAACTGATCAACTGAACACAGGCTGACCGAGGCAACATGAAACTGACCAACTGACCACAGTCTGACCTCGAAACCAGAAACTGAGCAACTGACCACAATCTAACCTCGAAACCAAAACCTGGCCAAATGACCACATTCTGACCTAGCAACCACAAATTATCAAACAGGCCACATTCTGACCTAGCAACCAGTATCTGACCAACTGACCACAGTCTGATGTAGAAACCAGCAACTGACCAACTGACCAAAATCTGACCGAGAAACCCGAAACTGACCAACTGACCACAGTCTGACCTCGAAACCAGAAACTGTCCAACTGACCACAGTCTGAACTCGAAACCAGAAACTGACCAAGTGACCACAGTCCGACCTAGAAACCCGAAACTGACCAACTGACCACAGTCTGAACTAGAAACCAGAAACTGACCAACTGACCACAGTCCGACCGAGAAACCCGAAACTGACCAACTGACCACATTCTGACCTCGAAACCAGAAACTGACCAGCTGAACTCAGTCTGACCTAATAACAGAAACTGTCCAACTGACCACAGTCTGACCTAGAAACCAGAAATGGACCAACTGACCACAATCTGACCTAGGATCCAGAAACTGATCAACTGCACACAGGCTGACCGAGGCAACATGAAACTGACCAACTGACCACAGTCTGACCTAGAAACCAGAAACTGACCAACAAACCACAGTCTGAACTATAAACCAGAAACTGACCAACTAACCACAGTATAAACGAGAAACCAGAAACGGAGCAACTGACCACAGTCTGAATTAGGAACCAGAAACTGAACAACTGACCACAGACTGACTTAGAAAGCAGAAACTGACGAAGTGACCACAGTCTGACCTAGGAATCAGAAACTGACGAAATGACCATAGTCTGACCTAGAAACCAGAAATTGACCAACTGAGCACTGTCTGACCTAGAAAGCAGCAACTAACCAACTGACCAAAGTATTACCTAGCAACCAGTGACTGACCAACTGATCACAGTCTGACCCAGCAACCAGGAACTGACCAACTGACCACAGTCTGACCTAGACAACCCGAAACTGACCAACTGACCAAAGTCTGACCGAGAAAACAGAAACTGACCCACTGACCACAGTCTGACCTAGAATCCGAAACTGACCAACTGACCACAGTCTGAACTAGGAACAAAAAACTGACCAAATGACCACAGTATTACCTAGCAAGCATAAAATGTCAAACAGGCCACATTCTGACCTAGCAACCAGTATCTGACCAACTGACCACAGTCTGATGTAGAAGCCAGCAACTGACCAACTGACCACAATCTGACCTAGAAACCCGAAACTGTCCAACTGACCATATTCTTAACTCGAAACCAGAAACTGACCAACTGTCCACAATCTGGCTGAGAAAATAGAAATGGACCAACTGAACTCAGTCTGACCTAGAAACCAGAAACTGACCAACTGACCACAGTCTGACCTCGCAACCACAATCTGACCAACAGGCCACATTCTGTCGCAGCAAACAGTAACTGACTACAGTCTGACTTAGAAAGCAGATACTGACAAGCTGACCACAGTCTGACCTAGAAACCAGGAAGTGACCAACTACCCACAGTCAGAACGAACAACCAGAAACTGACCAACTGAACACAGACTGAATTAGGAACCAGAAACTGAACAACTGACCACAGTCTGACCTAGAAACCAGAAATTAACTAACTGAACACAGTCTGATCTAGACAACCCGAAACTGACCAACTGACCAAAGTCTTACCGAGAAAACAGAAACTGACGAACTGACCACAGTCTGAACTAGGAACCAGAAACTGTCCAACTGACCACAGTCTGACCTATAAACCAGAAAAAAACTAACTAACCACAATCTGACCGAGAAACCAGAAATTGACCAAATGTCCACAGTCTGACCCAGAAACCTGGAACTGACCAACTGACCACAGTCTGACCGAGACAACATGAAACTGACAAACTGACCACATTCTGACCTAGAAACCAGAAACTGACCATCTGACTTCAGTCTGACCTAATAACAGAAACTGTCCAACTGGCCACAGTCTGACGTAGAAACCAGCAACTGACCAACTAACCACAGTCTGACCTCGAAACCAGAAACTGAGCAACTGACCACAATATAACCTCGAAACCAAAACCTGGCCAAATGACCACATTCTGACCTAGCAACCACAAATTATCAAACAGCCACATTCTGACCTAGCAACCAGTATCTGACCAACTGACCACAGTCTGACCTCGAAACCAGAAACTGTCCAACTGACCACAGTCTGAACTAGAAACCAGAAACTGACCAACTGACCACAGTCCGACCTAGAAACCCGAAACTGACCAACTGACCACAGTCTGAACTAGAAACCAGAAACTGACCAACTGACCACAGTCCGGCCTAGAAACCCGAAACTGACCAACTGACCACATTCTGACCTCGAAACCAGAAACTGACCAGCTGAACTCAGTCTGACCTAATAACAGAAACTGTCCAACTGACCACAGTCTGACGTAGAAACCAGCAACTGACCAACAGACCCCAGTCTGACCTGGAAACAAGAAACTGACCAACGGACCACATTCTGACCTAGAAACCATAAACTGTCCAACTGACCGAAGACTGACCTAATAACATAAACTGACCAACTGACAAACTGACCACAGCCTGACCGAGAAACCAGAAACTGATCAATTGAACACAGTCTGACCGAGGCAGAATGAAACTGACCAACTGACCACAGACTTACCTAGAAACCAGACACTGACCAACTGACCACAGTCTGATCTAGAAACCAGAAACTGACCAACTGACCACAGTTTAACCGAGAAACCAGAAACTGACCAACTGACCACATTCTGAAATAGGATCCAGAAACTGACCAACTGACGACAGTCTGACCTATAAACCAGAAAAAACTAACTATACCATAATCTGACCGAGAAACCAGAAACAGACGGAACTGACCACAGTCTGATCAAGTAACCAGCAACTGAACAATTGATCACAGGATGACCTTGCAACCAAAATGTAACAAACTGAACACAGACTGATCTAGCAACCATCAACTGACCAACTGTCCAGAGACTGACCTAGAACCAGCAACTGACCAACTGCCCACAGTCTGACCTCGAAACCAGAAACTTAGCAACTGAGCACAGTCTGACCGAGGATTCAGAATAATACCAACTGAGCACAGTCTGACCTAGCAACCAGCAACTTACCAACTGACAACAGTCTGACCGAGGCAACATGAAACTGACCAACTGCCACAGTCTGACCTAGAAACTAGAAACTGACCAACTGACCACAGTCTGATCTCGAATCCAGAAGCTGTTTAACTGACCACAATCTGACCTAGACAATCCGAAGCTGACCAACTGACTACAGTCTGACCGAGAAACAAGAAACTGATCAACTAATCATAGTCTGATCTAGAAACCAGAAACTGACCAACTGACCACAGTCTGACCTAGAAACTCGAAACTGACCAACTGACCACAGTCTGACCTCAAAACCAGAAACTGTCCAACTGACCATATACTAAACTCGAAATCAGAAACTGACTAACTGACCACAGTCTGACCTAGAAACCAGAAATGGACCAACTGACCACAATCTGACCTAGGATCCAGAAATTGATCAACTGAACACAGGCTGACCGAGGCAACATGAAACTGACCAACTGACCACAGTCTGACCTAGAAACCAGAAACTGACCAACAAACCACAGTCTGAACTATAAACCAGAAACTGACCAACTAACCACAGTATAAACGAGAAACCAGAAACGGAGCAACTGACCACAGTCTGAATTAGGAACCAGAAACTGAACAACTGACCACAGACTGACTTAGAAACCAGAAACTGACGAAGTGACCACAGTCTGACCTAGGAATCAGAAACTGACGAAATGACCACAGTCTGACCTAGAAACCAGAAATTGACCAACTGAGCACTGTCTGACCTAGAAAGCAGCAACTAACCAACTGACCAAAGTATTACCTAGCAACCAGTGACTGACCAACTGATCACAGTCTGACCCAGCAACCAGGAACTGACCAACTGACCACAGTCTGACCTAGACAACCCGAAACTGACCAACTGACCAAAGTCTGACCTAGAAAACAGAAACTGACCAACTGACCACAGTCTGACCTAGAATCCGAAACAGACCAACTGACCACAGTCTAAATGAACAACCAGAAACTGACAAACTGATCACAGTCTGAACTAGGAACCAAAACTGACCAAATGACCACTGTATTACCTAGCAAGCATAAAATGTCAAACAGGCCACATTCTGACCTAGCAACCAGTATCTGACCAACTGACCACAGTCTGATGTAGAAGCCAGCAACTGACCAACTGACCACAATCTGACCTAGAAACCCGAAACTGAACAACTGACCATATTCTTAACTCGAAACCAGAAACTGACCAACTGTCCACAATCTGGCTGAGAAAATAGAAATGGACCAACTGAACTCAGTCTGACCTAGAAACCAGAAACTGACCAACTGACCACAGTCTGACCTCGCAACCACAAACTGACCAACAGGCCACATTCTGTCGCAGCAAACAGTAACTGACTACAGTCTGACTTAGAAAGCAGATACTGACAAGCTGACCACAGTCTGACCTAGAAACCAGGAAGTGACCAACTACCCACAGTCAGAACGAACAACCAGAAACTGACCAACTGACCACAGACTGAATTAGGAACCAGAAACTGAACAACTGACCACAGTCTGACCTAGAAACCAGAAATTAACTAACTGAACACAGTCTGATCTAGACAACCCGAAACTGACCAACTGACCAAAGTCTTACCTAGAAAACAGAAACTGACGAACTGACCACAGTCTGAACTAGGAACCAGAAACTGTCCAACTGACCACAGTCTGACCTATAAACCAGAAAAAAACTAACTAACCACAATCTGACCGAGAAACCAGAAATTGACCAAATGTCCACAGTCTGACCCAGAAACCTGGAACTGACGAACTGACCACAGTCTGACCGAGACAACATGAAACTGACAAACTGACCACATTCTGACCTAGAAACCAGAAACTGACCATCTGACTTCAGTCTGACCTAATAACAGAAACTGTCCAACTGACCACAGTCTGAAGTAGAAACCAGCAACTGACCAACTAACCACAGTCTGACCTCGAAACCAGAAACTGAGCAACTGACCACAATCTAACCTCGAAACCAAAACCTGGCCAAATGACCACATTCTGACCTAGCAACCACAAATTATCAAACAGGCCACATTCTGACCTAGCAACCAGTATCTGACCAACTGACCACAGTCTGACCTCGAAACCAGAAACTGTCCAACTGACCACAGTCTGAACTAGAAACCAGAAACTGACCAACTGACCACAGTCCGACCTAGAAACCCGATACTGACTAACTGACCACAGTCTGAACTAGAAACCAGAAACTGACCAACTGTCCACAGTCCGACCTAGAAACCCGAAACTGACCAACTGACCACATTCTGACCTCGAAACCAGAAACTGACCAGCTGAACTCAGTCTGACCTAATAACAGAAACTGTCCAACTGACCACAGTCTGACGTAGAAACCAGCAACTGACCAACTGACCACAGTCTGACCTGGAAACAAGAAACTGACCAACGGACCACATTCTGACCAAGAAACCATAAACTGACCAACTGACCGAAGACTGACCTAATAACATAAACTGACCAACTGACCAACTGACCACAGCCTGGCCGAGAAACCAGAAACTGATCAATTGAACACAGTCTGACCGAGGCAGAATGAAACTGACCAACTGGCCACAGACTTACCTAGAAACCAGACACTGACCAACTGACCACAGTCTGATCTAGAAACCAGAAACTGACCAACTGACCACAGTTTAACCGAGAAACCAGAAACTGACCAACTGACCACATTCTGAAATAGGATCCAGAAACTGACCAACTGACGACAGTCTGACCTATAAACCAGAAAAAACTAACTATACCACAATCTGACCGAGAAACCAGAAACAGACGGAACTGACCACAGTCTGATCAAGTAACCAGCAACTGAACAATTGATCACAGGATGACCTTGCAACCAAAATGTAACAAACTGAACACAGACTGATCTAGCAACCAGCAACTGACCAACTGTCCAGAGACTGACCTAGAACCAGCAACTGACCAACTGCCCACAGTCTGACCTCGAAACCAGAAACTGAGCAACTGAGCACAGTCTGACCGAGGATTCAGAATAATACCAACTGAGCACAGTCTGACCTAGCAACCAGCAACTTACCAACTGACAACAGTCTGACCGAGGCAACATGAAACTGACCAACTGACCACAGTCTGACCTAGAAACTAGAAACTGACCAACTGACCACAGTCTGATCTCGAATCCAGAAGCTGTTTAACTGACCACAATCTGACCGAGACAATCCGAAGCTGACCAACTGACTACAGTCTGACCGAGAAACAAGAAACTGATCAACTAATCATAGTCTGATCTAGAAACCAGAAACTGACCAACTGACCACAGTCTGACCTAGAAACTCGAAACTGACCAACTGACCACAGTCTGACCTAGCAAACAGCAACTTACCAACTGACAACAGTCTGACCGAGGCAACATGAAACTGACCAACTGACCACAGTCTGACCTAGAAACTAGAAACTGACCAACTGACCACAGTCTGATCTCGAATCCAGAAGCTGTTTAACTGACCACAATCTGACCGAGACAATCCGAAGCTGACCAACTGACTGCAGTCTGACCGAGAAACAAGAAACTGATCAACTAATCATAGTCTGATCTAGAAACCAGAAACTGACCAACTGACCACAGTCTGACCTAGAAACCAGAAACTGACCAACAGACCAAAGTCTGACCTAGAAAACAGAAACTGACCAACTGACCACAGTCTGACCTAGAAACCAGAAACTGACCAACTGACCACAGCCTGACATAGAATCCAGAAAAAGACTAATTAACCACAATCTGACCGAGAAACCTGAAACTGACAAAATGTCCACATTCTGACCCAGAAACCTGGAACGAACCAACTGACCACAGTCTGACCGAGACAACATGAAACTGTCCAACTGACCACAGTCTGGCCTTGAAACCAGAAACTGAGCAATTGACCAAAATCTGACCTGGAAACCAAAAACTGACCAAAAGACCACATTTTGATCTAGCAACCACAAACTGTCAAAAAGGCCACATTCTTACCTAGCAATCAGTATCTGACCAACTGACCA
Source organism: Pristiophorus japonicus (assembly GCF_044704955.1). Classification (NCBI taxonomy): domain Eukaryota; kingdom Metazoa; phylum Chordata; class Chondrichthyes; family Pristiophoridae; genus Pristiophorus; species Pristiophorus japonicus. The sequence goes on along the minus strand of NW_027254680.1, from coordinate 135,460 downwards.
CAGTCTGACGTAGTAACCAGCAACTGACCAACAGACCACAATCTGACCTAGAAACTCGAAACTGACTAACTGACCACAGTCTGACCTCGAAACCAGAAACTGTCCAACTGACCACATACTAAACTCGAAATCAGAAACTGACTAACTGACCACAGTCTGATCTAGAAACCAGAAATGGACCAACTGACCACAATCTGACCTAGGATCCAGAAACTGATCAACTGAACAAAGGCTGACCGAGGCAACATGAAACTGACCAACTGACCACAGTCTGACCTAGAAACCAGAAACTGACCAACTGACCAACTGACCACAGTCTGATCTAGAAACCAGAAACTGACCAACTGACCACAGTCTGACCTAGAAACCAGAAACTGACCAACAAACCACAGTCTGAACTATAAACCAGAAACTGACCAACTAACCACAGAATAAACGAGAAACCAGAAACGGAGCAACTGACCACAGTCTGAATTAGGAACCAGAAACTGAACAACTGACCACAGACTGACTTAGAAACCAGAAACTGACGAAGTGACCACAGTCTGACCTAGGAATCAGAAACTGACGAAATGACCACAGTCTGACCTAGAAACCAGAAATTGACCAACTGAGCACTGTCTGACCTAGAAAGCAGCAACTAACCAACTGACCACAGTATTACCTAGCAACCAGTGACTGACCAACTGATCACAGTCTGACCCAGAAACCAGGAACTGACCAACTGACCACAGTCTGAACTAGACAACCCGAAACTGACCAACTGACCAATGTCTGACCTAGAAAACAGAAACTGACCAACTGACCACAGTCTGACCTAGAATCCGAAACAGACCAACTGACCACAGTCTAAATGAACAACCAGAAACTGACAAACTGATCACAGTCTGAACTAGGAACCAAAAACTGACCAAATGACCACAGTATTACCTAGCAAACATAAAATGTCAAACAGGCCACATTCTGACCTAGCAACCAGTATCTGACCAACTGACCACAGTCTGATGTGGAAGCCAGCAACTGACCAACTGACCACAATCTGACCTAGAAACCCGAAACTGACCAACTGACCATATTCTCAACTCGAAACCAGAAACTGATCAACTGACCATATACTAAGCTCGAAACCAGAAACTGACCAACTGACCACAGTCTGACCAAGAAACCAGAAGTGGACCAACTGACCACAGTCTGACCTCGGAACCAGAAAATGATCAACTGACATCAGTCTGAACTAGGAACGAGAAACTGACCAACTGACAACAGTCTGAACTAGGAACGAGAAACTGACCAACTGACCACAGTCTAACCGAGAAACCAGAAACTGACCAACTGACCACATTCTGATCCAGAAACCAGAAACTGAACAACTGACCACAGACTGACCTAGAAACCAGAAACTGACAAAGTGACCACAGACTAACCTCGCAACCAGTATCTGACCAACTGACCACAGTCTGACGTAGAAACCAGCAACTCACCAACTGACCACATTCTGACCTACAAACCAGAAACTGAGCAACTGACCACAATCTGACCTTGAAACCATAAACTGACCAAATAACCACAGTATGACCTAGCAAGCACAAACTGTCAAACAGGCAAGATTCTGACCGAGCAACCAATATCTGACCAACTGACCACAGTCTGATGTAGAAGCCAGCAACTGACCAACTGACCACAATCTGACCTAGAAACCCGAAGCTTACCAACTGACCATATTCTTAACTCGAAACCAAAAACTGACCAACTGTCCACAATCTGGCCGAGATAATAGAAACGGACCAACTGACCTCAGTCTAACCTAGAAAACAGAAACTGACCAACTGAGCACAGTCTGACCTAGCAACCACAAACTGACCAACAGGCCACATTCTGTCACAGCAACCAGTAACTGACTACAGTCTGACCTAGAAACCAGATACACACATCCTGACCACAGTCTGACCTAGAAACCAGGAACTGACCAACTAACCACAGTCTGAAAGGAAACCAGAAACTGACCAACTGACCACAGACTGAATTAGGGACCAGAAACTGAACAACTGACCACAGACTGACCTAGAAACCAGAAACTGACAAAGTGACCACAGACTAACCTCGCAACCAGTATCTGATCAACTGACCACAGTTTGACGTAGAAACCAGCAACTGACCAACTGACCACATTCTGACCCAGAAACCAGAAACTGAGCAACTGACCACAATCTGACCTCGAAACCAAAACCTGGCCAAATGACCACATTCTGACCGAGCAACCACAAATTATCAAACATGCCACATTCTGACCTTGCAACCAGTATCTGACCAACTGACCACAGAGTGATGTAGAAACCAGCAACTGACCAACTGGCCAATATCTGACCTAGAAACCCGCAACTGACCAACTGACCACAGTCTGACCTAGAAAACAGAAACTGGCCAACTGACCACAGTCTGACCTAGAAACCAGAAGCATACCAACTTAACACAGTCTGACCTCGAAACCAGAAACTGACCAACTGAACACTTTATGAACGAAGCAACATGAAACTGACCAACTGAAAACAGTCTGATCTTTAAACCAGAAACTGACCAACTGACTAACTGTCAATAGTCTGACCTAGAAACCAGAAAATGACCAACTGACCACTTTATGAACGAAGCAACATGAAACTGACCAACTGAAAACAGTCTGATCTTTAAACCAGAAAATGACCAACTGACCACAGTCTGATCTAGCAACCAGAAACTGACCAACTCAACAAAGTCTGACCTAGAAACCAGAAACTGTCCAACTGACCACAGTCTGACCGACAAAACAGAAACTGACCAACCGATCGCAGTCTGACCTAGAAACCAGAAACTGACCAACTGACCACAGTCTGATCTAGAAACCAGAAACTGACCAACTGAACACAGTCTGACCGAGGCAACATGAAACTGACCAACTGACGACAGTCTGACCTAGAAACCAGAAACTGATCAACGGACCACAGTCTGATCTAGAATCCAGAAACTGTCCAACTGACCACAATCTGACTGAGACAATCTGAAACTGTCCAACTGACCACAGTCGGACCTAGAAACCAGAAACTGACCAACTGACCACAGTCAGATCTAGCAACAGAAACTGACCAACTGAACACAATCTGACAAAGAAACCAGAAACTGACCAACTGAGCACAGCCTGACCTAGAAACCAGCATCTAACCAACTGACCAAAGTATTACCTAGCAACCAGTGACTGACCAACTGATCACAATCTGACCCAGAAACCAAGAACTGACCAACTGACGACAGTCTGACCTAGACAACCCGAAACTGACCAACTGACCAAAGTCCGACCTAGAAAACAGAAACTGACCAACTGACCACAGTCTGACCTAGAAACCGAAACAGACCAACTGACCACAGTCTAACTGAGAAACCCGAAACTGACAAACTGATCACAGTCTGAACTAGGAACCACAAACTGACCAACTGACCAAAGTCTGACCTAGAAACCAGAAACAGACTCATTAACCACAATCTGACCGAGAAACCAGAAACTGACAAAATATCCATAGTCTGACCCAGCAAACTGGAACTAACCAACTGACCACAGTCTGACCGAGACAACATGAAACTGACCAACTGACCACAGTCTGGCCTAGAAACCAGAAACTAAGCAACTGACCACAATCTGACATCGAAACCAAAAACTGACCAAATGACCACATTCTGACCTAGCAACCACAAACTGTCAAACAGGCCACATTCTTACCTCGCAATCAGTATCTGACCAACTGACCACAGTCTGACGTAGAAACCAGCAACTGACCAACTGACCACAATCTGACCTATAAAACCGAAACTGACCAACTGACCACAGTCTGACCTCGAAATCAGAAACTGTCCAACTGAACATATACTAAACTCGAAACCAGAAACTGACCAACTGACCACAGTCTGACCTGGAAACCAGAAATGGCCCAACTGACCACAGTCTGACCTCGGAACCATAAAAATGATCAACTGAACACAGGCTGATCGAGGCAACATGAAAATGACCAACTGACCACAGTCTGACCTAGAAACCAGAAACTGACCAACTGACCACAGTCTGATCCAGAAACCAGAAACTGACCAACTGACCACAGTCTAACCGAGAAACCAGAAACTGACCAACTGACATCAGTCTGTACAAGGAATGAGAAACTGACCAACTGACCACAGTCTGACATATCAACCAGAAAAAGACAAACTAACCACAATCTGACCGAGAAACCAGAAACTGAGCAAATGTCCACAGTGTGGCCGAGAAAACAGAAACTGACCAACTGACTAACTGACCACAGTCTGACCTAGAAACCAGAAAATGACCAACTGACCACAGTATGACCGAAGCAACATGAAACTGACCAACTGAAAACAGTCTGATCTTGAAACCAGAAACTGACCAACTGACCACAGTCTGATCAAGCAAACAGAAACTGACCAACTGAACACAATCTGACCTAGAAACCAGAAACTGTCCAACTGAACACAGTCTGACCGACAAAAGTGAAACTGACCAACCGATCGCAGTCTGACCTAGAAACCAGAAACTGACCAACTGACCACAGTCTGATCTAGAAACCAGAAACTGACCAACTGAACACAGTCTGACCGAGGCAACATGAAACTGACCAACTGACCACAGTCGGACCTAGAAACCAGAAACTGACCAACTGACCTCAGTCTGATCTAGAATCCAGAAACTGACCAACTGAACACAGTCTGACCTAGAAACCAGAAACTGACCAACTGAGCACAGCCTGACCTAGAAACCAGCATCTAACCAACTGACTAAAGTATTACCTAGCAACCAATGACTGACCAACTGATCACTGTCTGACCCAGAAACCTGGAACTGACCAACTGACGACAGTCTGACCTAGACAATCCGAAACTGACCAACTGACCAAAGTCCGACCTAGAAAACAGAAACTGACCAACTGACAACATTCTGACCTAGAAACCGAAACAGACCAACTGACCACAGTCTAACTGAGAAACCAGAAACTGACAAACTGATCACAGTCTGAACTAGGAACCACAAAGTGACCAACTGACCAAAGTCTGACCTAGAAACCAGAAACAGTCTCATTCACCACAATCCGAGCGAGAAACCAGAAACTGACAAAATGTCCACAGTCTGACCCAGAAACCTGGAACTAACAAACTGACCACAGTCTGACCGAGACAACATGAAACTGACCAACTGACCACAGTCTGGCCTCGAAACCAGAAACTGAGCAACTGACTACAATCTGACCTCGAAACCAAAAACTGACCAAATGACCACATTCTGACCTAGCAACCACAAACTGTCAAACAGGCCACATTCTTACCTCGCAATCAGTATCTGACCAACTGACCACAGTCTGACGTAGAAACCAGCAACTGGCCAACTGACCACAATCTGACCTATAAAACCGAAACTGACCAACTGACCACAGTCTGACCTCGAAATCAGAAAATGTCCAACTGACCATATATTAAACTCGAAACCAGAAACTGACCAACTGACCACAGTCTGACCTAGAAACCAGAAATGGACCAACTGACCACAGTCTGACCTAGGAACCATAAAAATGATCAACTGAACACAGGCTGATCGAGGCAACATGAAATAACCAACTGACCACAGTCTGACGTAGAAACCAGCAACTGGCCAACTGACCACAATCTGACCTATAAAACCGAAACTGACCAACTGACCACAGTCTGACCTCGAAATCAGAAAATGTCCAACTGACCATATACTAAACTCGAAACCAGAAACTGACCAACTGACCACAGTCTGACCTAGAAACCAGAAATGGACCAACTGACCACAGTCTGACCTAGGAACCATAAAAATGATCAACTGAACACAGGCTGATCGAGGCAACATGAAATAACCAACTGACCACAGTCTGACCTAGAAACCAGAAACTGACCAACTGAACACAGTCTGATCCAGAAACCAGAAACTGACCAACTGACCACAGTCTAACCGAGAAACCAGAAACTGACCAACTGACATCAGTCTGAACTAGGAACGAGAAACTGACCAACTGACCACAGTCTGACATATAAACCAGAAAAAGACAAACTAACCACATTCTGACCGAGAACCAGAAACTGACCAAATGTCCACAGTCTGATCCAGAAACCTGGAACTGACCAAATGACCACAGTCTGACCGAGACAAAATGAAACTACCAACTGACCACAGTCTGACCTACAAACCAGAAACTGAGCAACTGACCACAATCTGACCTTGAAACCATAAACTGACCAAATAACCACAGTATGACCTAGCAAGCACAAACTGTCAAACAGGACACATTCTGACCTAGCAACCAGTATCGGACCAACTGACCACAGTCTGATGTAGAAGCCAGCAACTGACCAACTGACCACAATCTGAGCTAGAAACCCGAAGTTGAACAACTGACCATATTCTTAACTCGAAACCAGAAACTGACCAACTGTCCACAATCTGGCCTAGAAAATAGAAACGGACCAACTGACCTCAGTCTGACCTAGAAACCAGAAACTGACCAACTGACCACAGTCTGACCTAGCAACCACAAACTGACCAACAGACCTTAGTCTGACCTAGAAACAAGAAACTGATCAACTAACCATAGTCTGATCAAGAAACCAGAAACTGACCAACTGACCACAGTCTGACCTAGAAAACAGAAACTGACCAACAGACCTTAGTCTGACCTAGAAACAACAAACTGATCAACTAACCATAGTCTGATCTAAAATCCAGAAACTGACCAACTGACCACAGTCTGACCTAGAAACCAGAAACAGATCAACTGACCAACTGACTACAGTCTGACCTAGAAACCAGAAACTGAACAACTGACCACAGTATGAACGAAGCAACAAGAAACTGACCAACTGAAAACAGTCTGACCAGAATCCAGAAACTGATCAAATGACCACAGTCTGATCTAGAAACCAGAAACTGACCAACTGACCACAGTCTGATCTAGCAACCAGAAACTGACCAACTGAACACAGTCTTACCTAGAAACCAGAAACTGACCAACTGACCACAGTCTGATCTAGAAACCAGAAACTGACCAACTGAACACAGTCTGACCGAGACAACATGAAATGACCAACTGACCACAGTCTGACCTAGAAACCAGAAACTTACCAACTGACCACCGTCTGATCTAGAATCCATAAACTGTCCAACTGACCACAGTCTGACCTAGAAACCAGAAATTGATCAACTGACCACAGTCTAACCTAGGAACCAGAAACTGACTTACTGACCACTGTCTGAACTAGGAACCAGAAACTGACCATCTGCCCACAGTCAGACTTTTCAGCCAGAAACTGACTAACTAACCACAATCTGACCGAGAAACCAGAAACTGAACAAATGACCACAGTCTGACCCAGAAACCAGGAACTGACCAACTGACCACAGTCTGACCGAGACAACATGAAACTGACCAACTGACCACAGTCTGGCCTAGAAACCACAAACTGACCAACAGGCCACATTCTGTCACAGCAACCAGTAACTGACTACAGTCTGACCTAGAAACCAGATACAAACAAGCTGACCACAGTCTGACCTATAAATCAGGAACTGACCAACGAAGCACAGTCTGAACGAGAAACCAGAAACTGACCAACTGACCACAGACTGAATTAGGAACCAGAAACTTAACAACTGACCACAGACTGACCTAGAAACCAGAAAATGACCAACTGACCACAGTATGACCTAGCAACCACAAACTGACCAACAGGCCACATTCTGTCACAGCAACCAGTAACTGACTACAGTCTGACCTAGAAACCAGATACAAACAAGCTGACCACAGTCTGACCTATAAATCAGGAACTTACCAACTAACCACAGTCTGAACGAGAAACCAGAAACTGACCAACTGACCACAGACTGAATTAGGAACCAGAAACTGAACAACTGACCACAGACTGACCTAGAAACCATAAACTGACAAAGTGACCACAGACTGACCTCGCAACCAGTATCTGACCAACTGACCACAGTCTGACGTAGAAACCAGCAACTGATCAACTGACCACATTCTGACCTAGAAACCAGAAACTGAGCAACTGACCACAATCTGACCTCGAAACTAAAAGCTGGCCAAATAACCACATTCTGACCTAGCAACCACAAATTATCAAACAAGCCACATTCTGACCTTGCAACCAGTATCTGACCAACTCACCACAGAGTGATGTAGAAACCAGCAACAGACCAACTGGCCAAAATCTGACCTAGAAACCCGAAACTGACCAACTGACCACAGTCTGATCTCCAAACCAGAAACTGTCCAACTGACCACATACATAACTCGAAACCAGAAACTGACCAACTTACCACAGTCTGACCTAGAAACCAAAAACTTACCAACAGACCACATTCCGACCTCGAAACCAGAAACTGACCATCTGACCTCAGTCTGAGCTAATAACAGAAACTGTTCAACTGACCACAGGCTGAAGTAGAAACCAGAAACTGACCAACTGAACAAAGTCTGACCTAGAAACCAGAAACTGACCAACTGAATTCAGTCTGACCGAGAAACCAGAAACTGATCAACTGAACACAGTCTGACCGAGGCAGAATGAAACTGACCAACTGACCACAGACTGACCTAGAAACCAGGCACTGACCAACTGACCACAGTCTGATCTATAAACCAGAAACTGACCAAAAGACCACAGTCTAACCGAGCAACCAGAAACTGACCAACTGACCATAGTCTGAAATAGGATCCAGATACTTACCAACTGACGACAGTCTGACATATAAACCAGAAAAAAACTAACTATACCTCAATCTGACCGAAAAACGAGAAAGTGACGGAACTGACCACAGTCTGATCAAGTAACCAGCAACTGAACAATTGACTACAGGATGACCTTGCAACCCAAATGTAACAAACTGCCCACAGTCTGATCTCGTATTCAGAAACTGTCCAACTGACCACAATCTGAACGAGACAATCCGAAGCTAACCAACTGACCACAGTCTGAGCTAGAAACAAGAAACTGATCAACCAACCATAGTCTGATCAAGAAACCAGAAACTGACCAACTGACCACAGTCTGACCTAGAAAACAGAAACTGACCAACAGACCTTAGTCTGACCTAGAAACAAGAAACTGATCAACTAACCATAGTCTGAACTAAAAACCAGGAACTGACCAACTGACCACAGTCTGACCTAGAAACCAGAAACAGATCAACTGACCAACTGACCACAGTCTGACCTAGAAAACAGAAACTGAACAACTGACCACAGTATGACCGAAGCAACAAGAAACTGACCAACTGAAAACAGTCTGATCAAGAAACCAGAAACTGACCAACTGACCACAGTCTGACCGACAAAACAGAAACTGACGAACTGACCACAGTCTGACCTAGAAACCAGAAACTGACCAACTGACCACAGTCTGATCTAGAAACCAAAAACTGACCAACTGACCACAGTCTGATCTAGAATCCAGAAACTGTCCAACTGACCACAATCTGACTGAGACAATCTGAAACTGAACAACTGACCACAGTCTTACCTAGAAACCAGAAACTGACCAACTGACCACAGTCTGATCTAGAATCCAGAAACTGTCCAACTGACCACAATCTGACTGAGACAATCTGAAACTGAACAACTGATCACAGTCTTACCTAGAAACCAGAAACTGAGCAACTGAAAACAGTCTGATCTTGAAACCAGAAACTGACCAACTAACCACAGTCTGATCAAGAAACCAGAAACTGACCAACTGACCACAGTCTGACCGACAAAACAGAAACTGACGAACTGACCACAGTCTGACCTAGAAACCAGAAACTGACCAACTGACCACAGTCTGATCTAGAAACCAGAAACTGACCAACTGACCGCAGTCTGATCTAGAATCCAGAAACTGTCCAACTGACCACAATCTGACTGAGACAATCTGAAACTGAACAACTGACCACAGTCTTACCTAGAAACCAGAAACTGACCAACTGACCACAGTCTGATCTAGAAACCAGAAACTGACCAACTGAACACAGTCTGACCGAGACAACATGAAATGACCAACTGACCACAGTCTGGCCTAGAAACCAGAAACTGACCAACTGACCACCGTCTGATCTAGAAAACAGAAACTGTCCAACTGACCACAGTCTGACCTAGAAACCAGAAATTGATCAACTGACCACAGTCTAACCTAGGAACCAGAAACTGACTTACTGACCACTGTCTGAACTAGGAACCAGAAACTGACCATCTGATCTCAGTCAGACTTTTCAAACAGAAACTGACTAACTAACCACAATCTGACCGAGAAACCAGAAACTGACCAAATGACCACAGTCTGACCCAGAAACCAGGAACTCACCAACTGACCACAGTCTGACCTAGACAACCCAAAACTGTCAATTGACCACTGTCTGAACTAGAAACCAGAAACTGAAAAACCGCCCACAGTCGGACCGAGAGAACATGAAACTGAACAACTGACCAAGACAAAACCAAACTGATAAAATGGCCTCAGTCTGACGTAGAAACTATAAACTGACTAACTGACCTCAGTCTGATCTAGAAAACAGAAACGAACCAACTGACCACAATTTGATTCAGCAACCACAAACTGTCCAACAGGCCACATTCTGACCTAGAAACCAGTGTCTTCCCAACTGACCACAGTCTGACGTAGAAATCAACAACAGACAAACTGATCACAATCTGACCTAGAAACCCGAAACTGACCAACTGACCACAATCTGAACTTGAAGCCAGAAACTGTTAAACTGACCACAGTCTGAACGAGACAAACCGAAATGACCAACTGACCACACTCTGAACGAGACAAACCGAAATGACCAACTGACCACAGTCTGACCCAGAAACCAGAAACTGAACAACTGAAAACAGTCTGACCTAGAAACGAGAAACAGACCAACTGACCACAGTCTGACCTAGAAACCAGAAACTGACCAACTGACCACATTCTGAATTAGAAACCCGAAACTTACCAACTGACCACAAACTGACCTAGAAACCAGAAACTGAGCAACTGACCACAGTCTGATCTAAAAACCAGAAACTGACTAACTGACCACATTCTGACATAGAAACCAGAAACTGAACATCTGACAGCAGTCTGAACTAAAATCAGAAACTGACCAACTGACCACAGTCTGACCTAAAAACCAGAAACTGACCAACTGGCCACAGTCTGATATAGAAACCAGAAACTGACCAACTGACCAGTCTGATCCAGCAACCAGAAACTGACCAAGTGAACACAGTCTGATCCAGAAACCAGAAACTGACCAACTGACCACAGTCTGATCTAGAATCCAGAAACTGTCCAACTGACCACAATCTGACTGAGACAATCTGAAACTGAACAACTGATCACACTCTTACCTAGAAACCAGAAACTGACCAACTGACCACAGTCTGATCTAGAAACCAGAAACTGACCAACTGAACACAGTCTGACCGAGACAACATGAAATGACCAACTGACCAAAGTCTGACCTAGAAACCAGAAACTGACCAACTGACCACCGTCTGATCTAGAAAACAGAAACTCTCCAACTGACCACAGTCTGACCTAGAAACCAGAAATTGATCAACTGACCACAGTCTAAACTAGGAACCAGAAACTGACTTACTGACCACTGTCTGAACTAGGAACCAGAAACTGACCATCTGACCTCAGTCAGACTTTTCAAACAGAAACTGACTAACTAACCACAATCTGACCGAGAAACCAGAAACTGACCAAATGACCACAGTCTGAACCAGAAACCAGGAACTCACCAACTGACCACAGTCTGACCTAGACAACCCAAAACTGTCAATTGACCACTGTCTGAACTAGAAACCAGAAACTGAAAAACCACCCACAGTCGGAACGAGAGAACATGAAACTGAACAACTGACCAAGACAAAACCAAACTGATAAAATGGCCTCAGTCTGACGTAGAAACTATAAACTGACTAACTGACCTCAGTCTGATCAAGAAAACAGAAACGAACCAACTGACCACAATTTGATTCAGCAACCACAAACTGTCCAACAGGCCACATTCTGACCTAGAAAACAATGTCTTCCCAACTGACCACAGTCTGACGTAGAAATCAACAACAGACAAACTGATCACAATCTGACCTAGAAACCCGAAACTGACCAACTGACCACAATCTGAACTTGAAGCCAGAAACTGTTAAACTGACCACAGTCTGAACGAGACAAACCGAAATGACCAACTGACCACACTCTGAACGAGACAAACCGAAATGACCAACTGACCACAGTCTGACCCAGAAACCAGAAACTGAACAACTGAAAACAGTCTGACCTAGAAACGAGAAACAGACCAACTGACCACAGTCTGACCTAGAAACCAGAAATTGACCAACTGACCACATTCTGAATTAGAAACCCGAAACTTACCAACTGACCACAAACTGACCTAGAAACCAGAAACTGAGCAACTGACCACAGTCTGATCTAAAAACCAGAAACTGACTAACTGACCACATTCTGACATAGAAACCAGAAACTGAACATCTGACAGCAGTCTGAACTAAAATCAGAAACTGACCAACTGACCACAGTCTGACCTAAAAACCAGAAACTGACCAACTGGCCACAGTCTGATATAGAAATAAGAAACTGACCAACTGACCAGTCTGATCCAGCAACCAGAAACTGACCAAGTGAACACAGTCTGAACTAGAAACCAGAAACTGACCAATAGACCATAGTCTGATCTAGCAACCAGAAACCGACCAACTAACCACAGTCTGACCTAGGAACCGGAAACTGACCAACTGACCACAGTCTGACAGAGAAAACAGGAACTGGCCAACTGACCACAGTCTGACCTAGAATCCAGAAACTGTCCAACTGACCACAATCTGACCGAGACAATCCGAAACTGACCAACTGACCACAGTCTGACCAGAAACCAGAAACTGATCAAATGACCACAGTCTGATCTAGAAACCAGAAACTGACCAACTGACCACAGTCTGATCTAGCAACCAGAAACTGACCAACTGAACACAGTCTTACCTAGAAACCAGAAACTGACCAACTGACCACAGTCTGATCTAGAAACCAGAAACTGACCAACTGAACACAGTCTGACCGAGACAACATGAAATGACCAACTGACCACAGTCTGACCTAGAAACCAGAAACTGACCAACTGACCACCGTCTGATCTAGAAACCAGAAACAGTCCAACTGACCACAGTCTGACCTAGAAACCAGAAATTGATCAACTGACCACAGTCTAACCTCGGAACCAGAAACTGACTTATTGGCCACTGTCTGTGAACTAGGAACCAGAAACTGACCATCTGACCACAGTCAGACTTTTTAAACAGAAACTGGCTAACTAACCACAATCTGACCGAGAAACCAGAAACTGACCAAATGACCACAGTCTGACCCAGAAACCAGGAACTCACCAACTGACCACAGTCTGACCTAGACAACACAAAACTGTCAATTGACCACTGTCTGAACTAGAAACCAGAAACTGAAAAACTGCCCACAGTCGGACCGAGAGAACATGAAATTGAACAACTGACCAAGACAAAACCAAACTGATAAAATGGCCTCAGTCTGACGTAGAAACCAGAAACTTACCAACTGACCACAGTCTGATCTAGAAAACAGAAAAGAACCAACTGACCACAATTTGATTCAGGAACCACAAACTGGCCATCAGGCCACATTCTGACCTAGAAACCAGTGTCTTCCCAACGGACCACAGTCTGACGTAGAAACCAACAACAGACAAACTGATCACAATCTGACCTAGAAACGCGAAACTGACCAACTGACCACAATCTGAACTTGAAGCCAGAAACTGTTAAACTGACCACAGTCTGAACGAGACAAACCGAAATGACCAACTGACCACAGTCTGACCCAGAAACCAGAAACTGAACAACTGAAAACAGTCTGACCTAGAAACGAGAAACAGGCCAACTGACCACAGTCTGACCTAGAAACCAGAAACTGACCAACTGACCACATTCTGAATTAGAAACCCGAAACTTACCAACTGACCACAAACTGACATAGAAACCAGAAACTGAACATCTGACATCAGTCTGAACTAAAATCAGAAACTGACCAACTGACCACAGTCTGACCTAAAAACCAGAAACTGACCAACTGGCCACAGTCTGATATAGAAACCAGAAACTGACCAACTGACCAGTCTGATCCAGCAACCAGAAACTGACCAGGTGAAAACAGTCTGAACTAGAAACCAGAAACTGACCAATAGACCATAGTCTGATCTAGCAACCAGAAACCGACCAACTGACCACAGTCTGACGTAGAAACCAACAACAGACAAACTGATCACAATCTGACCTAGAAACACGAAACTGACCAAATGACCACAATCTGAACTTGAAGCCAGAAACTGTTAAACTGACCACAGTCTGAACGAGACAAACCGAAATTACCAACTGACCACATTCTGAACCAGAAACCAGAAACTGAACAACTGAAAACAGTCTGACCTAGAAACGAGAAACAGACCAACTGACCACAGTCTGACCTAGAAACCAGAAACTGACCAACTGACCACATTCTGAATTAGAAACCCGAAACTTACCAACTGACCACAAACTGACCTAGAAACCAGAAACTGAGCAACTGACCACAGTCTGATCTAAAAACCAGAAACTGACTAACTGACCACATTCTGACATAGAAACCAGAAACTGAACATCTGACATCAGTCTGAACTAAAATCAGAAACTGACCAACTGACCACAGTCTGACCTAAAAACCAGAAACTGACCAACTGGCCACAGTCTGATATAGAAACCAGAAACTGACCAACTGACCAGTCTGATCCAGCAACCAGAAACTGACCAAGTGAACACAGTCTGAACTAGAAACCAGAAACTGACCAATAGACCATAGTCTGATCTAGCAACCAGAAACCGGCCAACTGACCACAGTCTGACCTAGGAACCAGAAACTGACCAACTGACCACAGTCTGACCGAGAAAACAGGAACTGGCCAACTGACCACAGTCTGACCTAGAAACCAGAAACTGACCATCTGACCACAGCCTGACCGACAAAACAGAAACTGACCAACCGACCACAGTCTGACCTAGAAACCAGAAAATGACCAATTGACCACAGTCTGACCGAGGCAAAATGAAACTGACCAACTGACCATAGTCTTACCTAGAAACCAGAAACTGATCAACTGACCACAGTCTGACCTTGAAACCAGAAGCTGACCAACTGACCACAGTCTGATCTAGAAAGAATAAACTGACCAAGTGACCACAATCTGATCTAGCAACCAAAAACTGACCAACTGTACAAAGTCTTACCTAGAAACCCGAAACTGACCAACTGACCACAGTCTGACCTATAAACCAGAAACTGATCAACTGACCATAGTCTGATCTTGGAGCCAGAAACTGACCTACTGACCACAGTCTGATCTAGCAACCAGAAACTGACCAACTGAACGCAGTCTGACCTAGAAACCAGAAACTGACCAACTGACCACAGTCTGACCTAGAAACCAGAAACTAACCAACTGACCAAAGTCTTACCTAGCAAACAGTTTCTGACCAAATGACCACAGTATGACGAATCTAGGAACTGACCAACTGACCACGGTCTGACCTAGACAACCCGAAACTGACCAACTAGCCACAGTCTGACCTAGAACCCAGAAACTGAACAACTGACCACAGACTGACCTAGAAACCAGAAATGTTGACCAACTGACCACAGTCTAACCCAGGAACCAGAAACTGACCAACTGACCACAGTCTGAACTAGGAACAAGAAACTGACCATCTAACCACAGTGAGACTTTTCAACCAGAAACTGTCGAATTAACCACAATCTGACCGAGAAACCAGAAACTGACCAAATGAACACAGTCTTACCTAGACAAGCCAAAACTGTCAACTGACCACAGTCTGAACTAGAAGGCAGAAACTGAACAACTGCCCACAATCAGACCGAGACAACATGAAACTGACCAACTGACCAAGACAACACCAAACTGATACAATGACCACAGTCTGACGTAGAAACCATAATCTGACCAACTGACCACAGTCTGATCTACAGAACAGAAACGAAACAACTGACCACAATCTGACCCAGCAACCACAAACTGTCCATCAGGCCACATTCTGACCTAGAAACCAGTATCTGCCTAACTGACCACAGTCTGACGTAGAAACCAGCAACAGACCAACTGAACACAATCTGACCTAGAAATCCGAAACTGATCAACTGACCGCAATCCGAACTCGAAACCAGAAACTGTCCAACTGACCACAGTCTGAACGAGACAAACCGAAACTGACCAACTGACCAGAGTTTGAACCAGAAACCAGAAACTGAACAACTGACCACAGTCTGATCGATAATCCAGAAACTGTCCAACTGACCACAATCTGCCCGAGACAATCCGAAACTGACCAACTGACCACAGTCTGACCTAGAAACCAGAAAATGATCAAATGACCACAGTCTGATCGAGAAACCAGAAACTGACCAACTGACCATAGTCTGAACTAGCAACCAGAAGCTGACCAACTGACCACAATCTGACTGAGACAATCTGAAACTGAACAACTGATCACAGTCTTACCTAGAAACCAGAAACTGAGCAACTGAAAACAGTCTGATCTTGAAACCAGAAACTGTCCAACTGACCACAATCTGACTGAGACAATCTGAAACTGAACAACTGATCACAGTCTTACCTAGAAACCAGAAACTGAGCAACTGAAAACAGTCTGATCTTGAAACCAGAAACTGACCAACTAACCACAGTCTGATCAAGAAACCAGAAACTGACCAACTGACCACAGTCTGACCGACAAAACAGAAACTGACGAACTGACCACAGTCTGACCTAGAAACCAGAAACTGACCAACTGACCACAGTCTGATCTAGAAACCAGAAACTGACCAACTGACCACAGTCTGATCTAGAATCCAGAAACTGTCCAACTGACCACAATCTGACTGAGACAATCTGAAACTGAACAACTGACCACAGTCTTACCTAGAAACCAGAAACTGACCAACTGACCACAGTCTGATCTAGAAACCAGAAACTGACCAACTGAACACAGTCTGACCGAGACAACATGAAATGACCAACTGACCACAGTCTGGCCTAGAAACCAGAAACTGACCAACTGACCACCGTCTGATCTAGAAAACAGAAACTGTCCAACTGACCACAGTCTGACCTAGAAACCAGAAATTGATCAACTGACCACAGTCTAACCTAGGAACCAGAAACTGACTTACTGACCACTGTCTGAACTAGGAACCAGAAACTGACCATCTGATCTCAGTCAGACTTTTCAAACAGAAACTGACTAACTAACCACAATCTGACCGAGAAACCAGAAACTGACCAAATGACCACAGTCTGACCCAGAAACCAGGAACTCACCAACTGACCACAGTCTGACCTAGACAACCCAAAACTGTCAATTGACCACTGTCTGAACTAGAAACCAGAAACTGAAAAACCGCCCACAGTCGGACCGAGAGAACATGAAACTGAACAACTGACCAAGACAAAACCAAACTGATAAAATGGCCTCAGTCTGACGTAGAAACTATAAACTGACTAACTGACCTCAGTCTGATCTAGAAAACAGAAACGAACCAACTGACCACAATTTGATTCAGCAACCACAAACTGTCCAACAGGCCACATTCTGACCTAGAAACCAGTGTCTTCCCAACTGACCACAGTCTGACGTAGAAATCAACAACAGACAAACTGATCACAATCTGACCTAGAAACCCGAAACTGACCAACTGACCACAATCTGAACTTGAAGCCAGAAACTGTTAAACTGACCACAGTCTGAACGAGACAAACCGAAATGACCAACTGACCACACTCTGAACGAGACAAACCGAAATGACCAACTGACCACAGTCTGACCCAGAAACCAGAAACTGAACAACTGAAAACAGTCTGACCTAGAAACGAGAAACAGACCAACTGACCACAGTCTGACCTAGAAACCAGAAACTGACCAACTGACCACATTCTGAATTAGAAACCCGAAACTTACCAACTGACCACAAACTGACCTAGAAACCAGAAACTGAGCAACTGACCACAGTCTGATCTAAAAACCAGAAACTGACTAACTGACCACATTCTGACATAGAAACCAGAAACTGAACATCTGACAGCAGTCTGAACTAAAATCAGAAACTGACCAACTGACCACAGTCTGACCTAAAAACCAGAAACTGACCAACTGGCCACAGTCTGATATAGAAACCAGAAACTGACCAACTGACCAGTCTGATCCAGCAACCAGAAACTGACCAAGTGAACACAGTCTGATCCAGAAACCAGAAACTGACCAACTGACCACAGTCTGATCTAGAATCCAGAAACTGTCCAACTGACCACAATCTGACTGAGACAATCTGAAACTGAACAACTGATCACACTCTTACCTAGAAACCAGAAACTGACCAACTGACCACAGTCTGATCTAGAAACCAGAAACTGACCAACTGAACACAGTCTGACCGAGACAACATGAAATGACCAACTGACCAAAGTCTGACCTAGAAACCAGAAACTGACCAACTGACCACCGTCTGATCTAGAAAACAGAAACTCTCCAACTGACCACAGTCTGACCTAGAAACCAGAAATTGATCAACTGACCACAGTCTAAACTAGGAACCAGAAACTGACTTACTGACCACTGTCTGAACTAGGAACCAGAAACTGACCATCTGACCTCAGTCAGACTTTTCAAACAGAAACTGACTAACTAACCACAATCTGACCGAGAAACCAGAAACTGACCAAATGACCACAGTCTGACCCAGAAACCAGGAACTCACCAACTGACCACAGTCTGACCTAGACAACCCAAAACTGTCAATTGACCACAGTCTGAACTAGAAACCAGAAACTGAAAAACCACCCACAGTCGGACCGAGAGAACATGAAACTGAACAACTGACCAAGACAAAACCAAACTGATAAAATGGCCTCAGTCTGACGTAGAAACTATAAACTGACTAACTGACCTCAGTCTGATCAAGAAAACAGAAACGAACCAACTGACCACAATTTGATTCAGCAACCACAAACTGTCCAACAGGCCACATTCTGACCTAGAAAACAATGTCTTCCCAACTGACCACAGTCTGACGTAGAAATCAACAACAGACAAACTGATCACAATCTGACCTAGAAACCCGAAACTGACCAACTGACCACAATCTGAACTTGAAGCCAGAAACTGTTAAACTGACCACAGTCTGAACGAGACAAACCGAAATGACCAACTGACCACACTCTGAACGAGACAAACCGAAATGACCAACTGACCACAGTCTGACCCAGAAACCAGAAACTGAACAACTGAAAACAGTCTGACCTAGAAACGAGAAACAGACCAACTGACCACAGTCTGACCTAGAAACCAGAAATTGACCAACTGACCACATTCTGAATTAGAAACCCGAAACTTACCAACTGACCACAAACTGACCTAGAAACCAGAAACTGAGCAACTGACCACAGTCTGATCTAAAAACCAGAAACTGACTAACTGACCACATTCTGACATAGAAACCAGAAACTGAACATCTGACAGCAGTCTGAACTAAAATCAGAAACTGACCAACTGACCACAGTCTGACCTAAAAACCAGAAACTGACCAACTGGCCACAGTCTGATATAGAAACAAGAAACTGACCAACTGACCAGTCTGATCCAGCAACCAGAAACTGACCAAGTGAACACAGTCTGAACTAGAAACCAGAAACTGACCAATAGACCATAGTCTGATCTAGCAACCAGAAACCGACCAACTAACCACAGTCTGACCTAGGAACCGGAAACTGACCAACTGACCACAGTCTGACAGAGAAAACAGGAACTGGCCAACTGACCACAGTCTGACCTAGAATCCAGAAACTGTCCAACTGACCACAATCTGACCGAGACAATCCGAAACTGACCAACTGACCACAGTCTGACCAGAAACCAGAAACTGATCAAATGACCACAGTCTGATCTAGAAACCAGAAACTGACCAACTGACCACAGTCTGATCTAGCAACCAGAAACTGACCAACTGAACACAGTCTTACCTAGAAACCAGAAACTGACCAACTGACCACAGTCTGATCTAGAAACCAGAAACTGACCAACTGAACACAGTCTGACCGAGACAACATGAAATGACCAACTGACCACAGTCTGACCTAGAAACCAGAAACTGACCAACTGACCACCGTCTGATCTAGAAACCAGAAACAGGCCAACTGACCACAGTCTGACCTAGAAACCAGAAATTGATCAACTGACCACAGTCTAACCTCGGAACCAGAAACTGACTTATTGGCCACTGTCTGTGAACTAGGAACCAGAAACTGACCATCTGACCACAGTCAGACTTTTTAAACAGAAACTGGCTAACTAACCACAATCTGACCGAGAAACCAGAAACTGACCAAATGACCACAGTCTGACCCAGAAACCAGGAACTCACCAACTGACCACAGTCTGACCTAGACAACACAAAACTGTCAATTGACCACTGTCTGAACTAGAAACCAGAAACTGAAAAACTGCCCACAGTCGGACCGAGAGAACATGAAATTGAACAACTGACCAAGACAAAACCAAACTGATAAAATGGCCTCAGTCTGACGTAGAAACCAGAAACTTACCAACTGACCACAGTCTGATCTAGAAAACAGAAAAGAACCAACTGACCACAATTTGATTCAGGAACCACAAACTGTCCAACAGGCCACATTCTGACCTAGAAACCAGTGTCTTCCCAACGGACCACAGTCTGACGTAGAAACCAACAACAGACAAACTGATCACAATCTGACCTAGAAACGCGAAACTGACCAACTGACCACAATCTGAACTTGAAGCCAGAAACTGTTAAACTGACCACAGTCTGAACGAGACAAACCGAAATGACCAACTGACCACAGTCTGACCCAGAAACCAGAAACTGAACAACTGAAAACAGTCTGACCTAGAAACGAGAAACAGGCCAACTGACCACAGTCTGACCTAGAAACCAGAAACTGACCAACTGACCACATTCTGAATTAGAAACCCGAAACTTACCAACTGACCACAAACTGACCTAGAAACCAGAAACTGAGCAACTGACCACAGTCTGATCTAAAAACCAGAAACTGACTAACTGACCACATTCTGACATAGAAACCAGAAACTGAACATCTGACATCAGTCTGAACTAAAATCAGAAACTGACCAACTGACCACAGTCTGACCTAAAAACCAGAAACTGACCAACTGGCCACAGTCTGATATAGAAACCAGAAACTGACCAACTGACCAGTCTGATCCAGCAACCAGAAACTGACCAGGTGAAAACAGTCTGAACTAGAAACCAGAAACTGACCAATAGACCATAGTCTGATCTAGCAACCAGAAACCGACCAACTGACCACAGTCTGACGTAGAAACCAACAACAGACAAACTGATCACAATCTGACCTAGAAACACGAAACTGACCAAATGACCACAATCTGAACTTGAAGCCAGAAACTGTTAAACTGACCACAGTCTGAACGAGACAAACCGAAATTACCAACTGACCACATTCTGAACCAGAAACCAGAAACTGAACAACTG
Organism: Pristiophorus japonicus; assembly: GCF_044704955.1. Taxonomy (NCBI): domain Eukaryota; kingdom Metazoa; phylum Chordata; class Chondrichthyes; family Pristiophoridae; genus Pristiophorus; species Pristiophorus japonicus. Next base: position 113,728 of record NW_027254680.1, on the reverse strand, counting down.
AAAACAGTCTGACCTAGAAACGAGAAACAGACCAACTGACCACAGTCTGACCTAGAAACCAGAAACTGACCAACTGACCACATTCTGAATTAGAAACCCGAAACTTACCAACTGACCACAAACTGACCTAGAAACCAGAAACTGAGCAACTGACCACAGTCTGATCTAAAAACCAGAAACTGACTAACTGACCACATTCTGACATAGAAACCAGAAACTGAACATCTGACATCAGTCTGAACTAAAATCAGAAACTGACCAACTGACCACAGTCTGACCTAAAAACCAGAAACTGACCAACTGGCCACAGTCTGATATAGAAACCAGAAACTGACCAACTGACCAGTCTGATCCAGCAACCAGAAACTGACCAAGTGAACACAGTCTGAACTAGAAACCAGAAACTGACCAATAGACCATAGTCTGATCTAGCAACCAGAAACCGGCCAACTGACCACAGTCTGACCTAGGAACCAGAAACTGACCAACTGACCACAGTCTGACCGAGAAAACAGGAACTGGCCAACTGACCACAGTCTGACCTAGAAACCAGAAACTGACCATCTGACCACAGCCTGACCGACAAAACAGAAACTGACCAACCGACCACAGTCTGACCTAGAAACCAGAAAATGACCAATTGACCACAGTCTGACCGAGGCAAAATGAAACTGACCAACTGACCACAGTCTTACCTAGAAACCAGAAACTGATCAACTGACCACAGTCTGACCTTGAAACCAGAAGCTGACCAACTGACCACAGTCTGATCTAGAAAGAATAAACTGACCAAGTGACCACAATCTGATCTAGCAACCAAAAACTGACCAACTGTACAAAGTCTTACCTAGAAACCCGAAACTGACCAACTGACCACAGTCTGACCTATAAACCAGAAACTGATCAACTGACCATAGTCTGATCTTGGAGCCAGAAACTGACCTACTGACCACAGTCTGATCTAGCAACCAGAAACTGACCAACTGAACGCAGTCTGACCTAGAAACCAGAAACTGACCAACTGACCACAGTCTGACCTAGAAACCAGAAACTAACCAACTGACCAAAGTCTTACCTAGCAAACAGTTTCTGACCAAATGACCACAGTATGACGAATCTAGGAACTGACCAACTGACCACGGTCTGACCTAGACAACCCGAAACTGACCAACTAGCCACAGTCTGACCTAGAACCCAGAAACTGAACAACTGACCACAGACTGACCTAGAAACCAGAAATGTTGACCAACTGACCACAGTCTAACCCAGGAACCAGAAACTGACCAACTGACCACAGTCTGAACTAGGAACAAGAAACTGACCATCTAACCACAGTGAGACTTTTCAACCAGAAACTGTCGAATTAACCACAATCTGACCGAGAAACCAGAAACTGACCAAATGAACACAGTCTTACCTAGACAAGCCAAAACTGTCAACTGACCACAGTCTGAACTAGAAGGCAGAAACTGAACAACTGCCCACAATCAGACCGAGACAACATGAAACTGACCAACTGACCAAGACAACACCAAACTGATACAATGACCACAGTCTGACGTAGAAACCATAATCTGACCAACTGACCACAGTCTGATCTACAGAACAGAAACGAAACAACTGACCACAATCTGACCCAGCAACCACAAACTGTCCATCAGGCCACATTCTGACCTAGAAACCAGTATCTGCCTAACTGACCACAGTCTGACGTAGAAACCAGCAACAGACCAACTGAACACAATCTGACCTAGAAATCCGAAACTGATCAACTGACCGCAATCCGAACTCGAAACCAGAAACTGTCCAACTGACCACAGTCTGAACGAGACAAACCGAAACTGACCAACTGACCAGAGTTTGAACCAGAAACCAGAAACTGAACAAGTGACCACAGTCTGATCGATAATCCAGAAACTGTCCAACTGACCACAATCTGCCCGAGACAATCCGAAACTGACCAACTGACCACAGTCTGACCTAGAAACCAGAAAATGATCAAATGACCACAGTCTGATCGAGAAACCAGAAACTGACCAACTGACCATAGTCTGAACTAGCAACCAGAAGCTGACCAACTGAACACAGTCTGACCTAGAAACCAGAACCTGACCAACTGACCACAGTCTGACAGAGAAAACAGAAACTGACCAACTGACCACAGTCTGACCTAGAAACCAGAAACTGATCAACTGACCACAGTCTGATCTAGCGACCAGAAACTGATCAACTGACCACAGTCTGACCTTGAAACCAGAAGCTGACCAACTGACCACAGTCTGATCTAGAAAGCATAAACTGACCAAGTGACCACAGCCTGACCTAGAAACCAGAAACTGACCAACTGATCACAATCCGACTGAGACATTGCGAAACGTAGCAACTGACCACAGTCCGACCTAGAAACCTGAAACTGAGTAACTGACCACAGTCTGACCTAGAAATCTGATACTGGCCAACTGACCGTAGTCTGAGCTAGAATCCCTTACTGACCAACTGATCACAGTCTGAATTAGGAACCAGAAGCTGACCAACTGAACACAGTCTGACCTAGAAACCAGAAACTGACCAACTGAACAGAGTCTGACCGAGACAACCAGAAACTGACCAACTGACCACTTTCTGACCGAAACAACACGAAACTGACGAACTGACCGCAGTCTGAACGAGAAACCAGAAACTGATGGAACTGACCACAGTCTGATGAAGTAACCAGCAATTGACCAATTGACCACAGGATGAGCTCGCAACCAAAATGTAACAAACTGAACACAGATTGATTAAGCAACCGGCAACTGACCAGTTGTCTACAGACTGACCTAGAACCAGCAACTTCCCAACTGACCACAGTCTGACCGATACAAATTGAAACTGACCAACTGACCACAGTCTTACGAAGACAACCAGAAACTGAGAAACTGACCACTGTCTGAACTATAAACGAGAAATTTACTAACTGATCACAGTCTGATCTAGCAACCAGAAACTGACCAATTGACCACAGTCTGACCTAGAAACCAGAAACTGACCAACTGACCACAGTCTGACCGAGAAAACAGGAACTGGCCAACTGACCACAGTCTGACCTAGAAACCAGAAACTGACCAAATTACCACAGTATGATCTAGCAAGCAGAAACTGACCAACTGAACATAGTCTGACCGAGAAACCAGAAACTGACCAAATGACCGCAGTTTGATCTCGAAAGCAGAAACTGTCCAACTGACCACAATCTGACCGAGACAATCCGAAACTGACCAACTGACCACAGTCTGACCTAGAAACCATAAACTGATGAATTGACCACAGTCTGATCTAGAAACCAGAAACTGACCAACTGACCACAGTCTGATCTAGAAACCAGAAACTGACCAAAAGACCACAGTCTAACCGAGCAACCAGAAACTGACCAACTGACCATAGTCTGAAATAGGATCCAGATACTTACCAACTGACGACAGTCTGACCTATAAACCAGAAAAAAACTAACTATACCTCAATCTGACCGAAAAACGAGAAACTGACGGAACTGACCACAGTCTGATCAAATGACCAGCAACTGACCAATTGACCACAGGATGACCTTGCAACCAAAATGTAACAAACTGAACACAGACTGATCTAGCAACCAGCAACTGACCAAATGTCCAGAGACTGACCTAGAACCAGCAACTGACCAACTGCCCACAGTCTGATCTCGTATTCAGAAACTGTCCAACTGACCACAATCTGAACGAGACAATCCGAAGCTAACCAACTGACCACAGTCTGAGCTAGAAACAAGAAACTGATCAACTAACCATAGTCTGATCAAGAAACCAGAAACTGACCAACTGACCACAGTCTGACCTAGAAAACAGAAACTGACCAACAGACCTTAGTCTGACCTAGAAACAAGAAACTGATCAACTAACCATAGTCTGATCTAAAAACCAGGAACTGAGCAACTGACCACAGTCTGACCTAGAAACCAGAAACAGATCAACTGACCAACTGACCATAATCTGACCTAGAAACCAGAAACTGAACAACTGACCACAGTATGACCGAAGCAACAAGAAACTGACTAACTGAAAACAGTCAGATCAAGAAACCAGAAACTGAAAAACTGACCACAGTCTGACCGACAAAACAGAAACTGACGAACTGACCACAGTCTGACCTAGAAACCAGAAACTGACCAACTGACCACAGTCTGATCTAGAAACCAGAAACTGACCAACTGACCACAGTCTGATCTAGAATCCAGAAACTGTCCAACTGACCACAATCTGACTGAGACAATCTGAAACTGAACAACTGACCACAGTCTTACCTAGAAACCAGAAACTGACCAACTGACCACAGTCTGATCTAGAATCCAGAAACTGTCCAACTGACCACAATCTGACTGAGACAATCTGAAACTGAACAACTGACCACAGTCTTACCTAGAAACCAGAAACTGAGCAACTGAAAACAGTCTGATCTTGAAACCAGAAACTGACCAACTAACCACAGTCTGATCAAGAAACCAGAAACTGACCAACTGACCACAGTCTTACCTATAAACCAGAAACTGACCAACTGACCACAGTCTGATCTAGAATCCAGAAACTGTCCAACTGACCACAATCTGACTGAGACAATCTGAAACTGAACAACTGACCACAGTCTTACCTAGAAACCAGAAACTGACCAACTGACCACAGTCTGATCTAGAAACCAGAAACTGACCAACTGAACACAGTCTGACCGAGACAACATGAAATGACCAACTGACCACAGTCTGACCTAGAAACCAGAAACTGACCAACTGACCACCGTCTGATCTAGAAAACAGAAACTGTCCAACTGACCACAGTCTGACCTAGAAACCAGAAATTGATCAACTAACCACAGTCTAACCTAGGAACAAGAAACTGACTTACTGACCACTGTCTGAACTAGGAACCAGAAACTGACCATCTGACCACAGTCAGACTTTTCAAACAGAAACTGACTAACTAACCACAATCTGACCGAGAAACCAGAAACTGACCAAATGAGCACAGTCTGACCCAGAAACCAGGAACTCACCAACTGACCACAGTCTGACCTAGACAACCCAAAACTGTCAATTGACCACTGTCTGAACTAGAAACCAGAAACTGAAAAACCGCCCACAGTCGGACCGAGAGAACATGAAACTGAACAACTGACCAAGACAAAACCAAACTGATAAAATGGCCTCAGTCTGACGTAGAAACTATAAACTGACTAACTGACCTCAGTCTGATCTAGAAAACAGAAACGAACCAACTGACCACAATTTGATTCAGCAACCACAAACTGTCCAACAGGCCACATTCTGACCTAGAAACCAGTGTCTTCCCAACTGACCACAGTCTGACGTAGAAACCAACAACAGACAAACTGATCACAATCTGACCTAGAAACCCGAAACTGACCAACTGACCACAATCTGAACTTGAAGCCAGAAACTGTTAAACTGACCACAGTCTGAACGAGACAAACCGAAATGACCAACTGACCACAGTCTGACCCAGAAACCAGAAACTGAACAACTGAAAACAGTCTGACCTAGAAACGAGAAACAGGCCAACTGACCACAGTCTGACCTAGAAACCAGAAACTGACCAACTGACCACATTCTGAATTAGAAACCCGAAACTTACCAACTGACCACAAACTGACCTAGAAACCAGAAACTGACCAACTGTCCACATTCTGAATTAGAAACCCGAAGCTTACCAACTGACCACAAACTGACCTAGAAACCAGAAACTGAGCAACTGACCACAGTCTGACCCAGAAACCAGAAACTGAACAACTGAAAACAGTCTGACCTAGAAACGAGAAACAGACCAACTGACCACAGTCTGACCTAGAAACCAGAAACTGACCAACTGTCCACATTCTGAATTAGAAACCCGAAGCTTACCAACTGACCACAAACTGACCTAGAAACCAGGAACTGACCAACTGACCACAGTCTGATCTAGAATCCAGAAACTGTCCAACTGACCACAATCTGACTGAGACAATCTGAAATTGAACAACTGACCACAGTCTGACCTAGAAACCAGAAACTGATCAACTGACCATAGTCTGATCTAGGAGCCAGAAACTGACCAACTGACCATAGTCAGGTCTAGCAACCAGAAATGACCAACTGAACACAGTCTGATCTAGAAACCAGAAACTGACCAACTGACCATAGTCTGACCTAGAAACCAGCAACTAAGCAACTGACCAAATTCTTACGTAGCAAACAGTTTCTGACCAACTGACCACAGTATGACCCAGAAGCTAGGAACTGGCCAACTGACCACAGCCTGAACTAGAAACCAGAAACTGACCAACTGACCACAGTCTGATCTTGAAACCAGAAACTGACCAACTGAACACAGTCTGACCAAGGCAACATGAAACTGACCAACTGACTACAGTCTTACCTAGAAACCAGAAACTGACTAAATGACCACAGTCTGATCTAGAATTCAGAAACTGTCCAACTGACCACAATCTGACCGAGACAATCCGAAACTGACCAACTGACCACAGTCTGACCTAGAAACCAGAAACTGACCAACTGACCACAGTCTGATCTAGAAACCAGAAACTGACCAACTGAACACAGTCTGACCGAGACAACATGAAATGACCAACTGACCTCAGTCTGACCTGGAAACCAGAAACTGACCAACTGACCAGCGTCTGATCTAGAATCCAGAAACTGTCCAACTGACCACAGTCTGACCTGGAAACCAGAAATTGATCAACTGACTACAGTCTAACCAAGGAACCAGAAACTGACTTATTGACCACTGTCTGAACTAGGAACCAGAAACTGACGATCTGACCACAGTCAGACTTTTCAACCAGAAACTGACTAACTAACCACAATCTGACCGAGAAACCAGAAACTGACCAAATGACCACAGTCTGACCCAGAAACCAGGAACTCACCAACTGACCACAGTCTGACCTAGACAACCCAAAACTGTCAATTGACCACTGTCTGAACTAGAAACCAGAAACTGACAAACTGCCCACAGTCGGACCGAGAGAACATGAAACTGAACAACTGACCAAGACAAAACCAAACTGATAAAATGGCCTCAGTCTGACGTAGAAACCATAAACTGACCAACTGACCACAGTCTGATCTAGAAAACAGAAACGAACCAACTGACCACAATTTGATTCAGCAACCACAAACTGTCCAACAGGCCACATTCTGACCTAGAAACCAGTATCTTCCCAACTGACCACAGTCTGACGTAGAAACCAACAACAGACAAACTGATCACAATCTGACCTAGAAACCGAAACTGACCAACTGACCACAATCTGAACTTGAAGCCAGAAACTGTTAAACTGACCACAGTCTGAACGAGACAAACCGAAATGACCAACTGACCACAGTCTGACCCAGAAACCAGAAACTGAACAACTGAAAACAGTCTGAACTAGAAACGAGAAACAGACCAACTGACCACAGTCTGACCTAGAAACCAGAAACTGACCAACTGACCACATTCTGAATTAGAAACCCGAAACTTACCAACTGACCACAAACTGACGTAGAAACCAGAAACTGAGCAACTGACCACAGTCTGATCTAAAAACCAGAAACTGTCTAACTGACCACATTCTGACATAGAAACCAGAAACTGAACATCTGACATCAGTCTGAACTAAAATCAGAAACTGACCAACTGACCACAGTCTGACCTAAAAACCAGAAACTGACCAACTGGCCACAGTCTGATATAGAAACCAGAAACTGACCAACTGACCAGTCTGATCCAGCAACCAGAAACTGACCAGGTGAAAACAGTCTGAACTAGAAGCCAGAAACTGACCAATAGACCATAGTCTGATCTAGCAACCAGAAACCGACCAACTGACCACAGTCTGACGTAGAAACCAACAACAGACAAACTGATCACAATCTGACCTAGAAACCCGAAACTGACCAATTGACCACAATCTGAACTTGAAGCCAGAAACTGTTAAACTGACCACAGTCTGAACGAGACAAACCGAAATTACCAACTGACCACATTTTGACCCAGAAACCAGAAACTGAACAACTGAAAACAGTCTGACCTAGAAACGAGAAACAGACCAACTGACCACAGTCTGACCTAGAAACCAGAAACTGACCAACTGACCACATTCTGAATTAGAAACCCGAAACTTACCAACTGACCACAAACTGACCTAGAAACCAGAAACTGAGTAACTGACCACAGTCTGATCTAAAAACCAGAAACTGACTAACTGACCACATTCTGACATAGAAACCAGAAACTGAACATCTGACATCAGTCTGAACTAAAATCAGAAACTGACCAACTGACCACAGTCTGACCTAAAAACCAGAAACTGACCAACTGGCCACAGTCTGATATAGAAACCAGAAACTGACCAACTGACCAGTCTGATCCAGCAACCAGAAACAGACCAAGTGAACACAGTCTGAACTAGAAACCAGAAACTGACCAATAGACCATAGTCTGATCTAGCAACCAGAAACCGACCAACTGACCACAGTCTGAACTAGGAACCAGAAACTGACCAACTGACCACAGTCTGACCGAGAAAACAGGAACTGGCCAACTGACCACAGTCTGACCTAGAAACCAGAAACTGACCATCTGACCACAGCCTGACCGACAAAACAGAAACTGACCAACCGACCACAGTCTGACCTAGAAACCAGAAAATGACCAACTGACCACAGTCTGACCGAGGCAACATGAAACTGACCAACTGACCACAGTCTTACCTAGAAACCAGAAACTGACTAAATGACCACAGTCTGATCTAGAAACCAGAAACTGACCAACTGACCAAAGTCTGACCTAGAAAACAGAAACTGACCAACTGACAACATTCTGACCTAGAAACCGAAACAGACCAACTGACCACAGTCTAACTGAGAAACCAGAAACTGACAAACTGATCACAGTCTGAACTAGGAACCACAAAGTGACCAACTGACCAAAGTCTGACCTAGAAACCAGAAACAGACTCATTAACCACAATCCGAGCGAGAAACCAGAAACTGACAAAATGTCCACAGTCTGACCCAGAAACCTGGAACTAACAAACTGACCACAGTCTGACCGAGACAACATGAAACTGACCAACTGACCACAGTCTGGCCTAGAAACCAGAAACTGAGCAACTGACCACAATCTGACCTCGAAACCAAAAACTGACCAAATGACCACATTCTGACCTAGCAACCACAAACTGTCAAACAGGCCACATTCTTACCTCGCAATCAGTATCTGACCAACTGACCACAGTCTGACGTAGAAACCAGCAACTGGCCAACTGACCACAATCTGACCTATAAAACCGAAAGTGACCAACTGACCACAGTCTGACCTCGAAATCAGAAAATGTCCAACTGACCATATACTAAACTCGAAACCAGAAACTGACCAACTGACCACAGTCTGACCTAGAAACCAGAAATGGACCAACTGACCACAGTCTGACCTAGGAACCATAAAAATGATCAACTGAACACAGGCTGATCGAGGCAACATGAAATAACCAACTGACCACAGTCTGACCTAGAAACCAGAAACTGACCAACTGAACACAGTCTGATCCAGAAACCAGAAACTGACCAACTGACCACAGTCTAACCGAGAAACCAGAAACTGACCAACTGACATCAGTCTGAACTAGGAACGAGAAACTGACCAACTGACCACAGTCTGACATATAAACCAGAAAAAGACAAACTAACCACATTCTGACCGAGAACCAGAAACTGACCAAATGTCCACAGTCTGATCCAGAAACCTGGAACTGACCAAATGACCACAGTCTGACCGAGACAAAATGAAACTACCAACTGACCACAGTCTGACCTACAAACCAGAAACTGAGCAACTGACCACAATCTGACCTTGAAACCATAAACTGACCAAATAACCACAGTATGACCTAGCAAGCACAAACTGTCAAACAGGACACATTCTGACCTAGCAACCAGTATCCGACCAACTGACCACAGTCTGATGTAGAAGCCAGCAACTGACCAACTGACCACAATCTGAGCTAGAAACCCGAAGTTGAACAACTGACCATATTCTTAACTCGAAACCAGAAACTGACCAACTGTCCACAATCTGGCCTAGAAAATAGAAACGGACCAACTGACCTCAGTCTGACCTAGAAACCAGAAACTGACCAACTGACCACAGTCTGACCTAGCAACCACAAACTGACCAACAGACCTTAGTCTGACCTAGAAACAAGAAACTGATCAACTAACCATAGTCTGATCAAGAAACCAGAAACTGACCAACTGACCACAGTCTGACCTAGAAAACAGAAACTGACCAACAGACCTTAGTCTGACCTAGAAACAACAAACTGATCAACTAACCATAGTCTGATCTAAAATCCAGAAACTGACCAACTGACCACAGTCTGACCTAGAAACCAGAAACAGATCAACTGACCAACTGACCACAGTCTGACCTAGAAACCAGAAACTGAACAACTGACCACAGTATGAACGAAGCAACAAGAAACTGACCAACTGAAAACAGTCTGACCAGAATCCAGAAACTGATCAAATGACCACAGTCTGATCTAGAAACCAGAAACTGACCAACTGACCACAGTCTGATCTAGCAACCAGAAACTGACCAACTGAACACAGTCTTACCTAGAAACCAGAAACTGACCAACTGACCACAGTCTGATCTAGAAACCAGAAACTGACCAACTGAACACAGTCTGACCGAGACAACATGAAATGACCAACTGACCACAGTCTGACCTAGAAACCAGAAACTTACCAACTGACCACCGTCTGATCTAGAATCCATAAACTGTCCAACTGACCACAGTCTGACCTAGAAACCAGAAATTGATCAACTGACCACAGTCTAACCTAGGAACCAGAAACTGACTTACTGACCACTGTCTGAACTAGGAACCAGAAACTGACCATCTGCCCACAGTCAGACTTTTCAGCCAGAAACTGACTAACTAACCACAATCTGACCGAGAAACCAGAAACTGAACAAATGACCACAGTCTGACCCAGAAACCAGGAACTGACCAACTGACCACAGTCTGACCGAGACAACATGAAACTGACCAACTGACCACAGTCTGGCCTAGAAACCACAAACTGACCAACAGGCCACATTCTGTCACAGCAACCAGTAACTGACTACAGTCTGACCTAGAAACCAGATACAAACAAGCTGACCACAGTCTGACCTATAAATCAGGAACTGACCAACTAACCACAGTCTGAACGAGAAACCAGAAACTGACCAACTGACCAGAGACTGAATTAGGAACCAGAAACTGAACAACTGACCACAGACTGACCTAGAAACCAGAAAATGACCAACTGACCACAGTCTGACCTAGCAACCACAAACTGACCAACAGGCCACATTCTGTCACAGCAACCAGTAACTGACTACAGTCTGACCTAGAAACCAGATACAAACAAGCTGACCACAGTCTGACCTATAAATCAGGAACTTACCAACTAACCACAGTCTGAACGAGAAACCAGAAACTGACCAACTGACCACAGACTGAATTAGGAACCAGAAACTGAACAACTGACCACAGACTGACCTAAAAACCATAAACTGACAAAGTGACCACAGACTGACCTCGCAACCAGTATCTGACCAACTGACCACAGTCTGACGTAGAAACCAGCAACTGATCAACTGACCACATTCTGACCTAGAAACCAGAAACTGAGCAACTGACCACAATCTGACCTCGAAACTAAAAGCTGGCCAAATAACCACATTCTGACCTAGCAACCACAAATTATCAAACAAGCCACATTCTGACCTTGCAACCAGTATCTGACCAACTCACCACAGAGTGATGTAGAAACCAGCAACAGACCAACTGGCCAAAATCTGACACAGAAAGAACGAGACAGAGAGTGACAAAGCGAGAAAACGAGACAGAGAGAGAGACAGAGAGTGTGAGTGTGACAGAGAGAGAGAGAGAGAGAGAGAGAGACAGAGAGTGTCAGAGAGAGGGAGAGTGAGACAGGCAGAGAGAGAGAGAGGGATAGAGAGAGATAGGGAGAGAGAGACAGAGAGAGACAGAGACAGAGAGAGACAAAGAAAGAGAGAGAGACAGACAGAGAGGGGAACAGAGAGAGGGACAGAGAGAGAGAGAGAGAGAGAGTGAGTGAGACACATAGAGACAGTCAGAGAAAGAGACTGCGAAAGAGTGACAGTGAGCGAGAGAGATGGTAAGGGATAGAGAGAGACAGACAGAGAGAGAGAAAATGAGAGAGTGAGAGAGACAGAGAGAGGGAGTGATGGAAAAATGCAGGAGAGAGAGATAGAGAGGGATAGAGAGAGAGCGGGATATAGAGAGAGACGGATTGGGAGAAAGAGAGAGACAGACAGCGAGAGAAAGATAGAGAGAGAGAGACAGAGAGCGAGAGACACACAGTGAGAAAACGAGACAGAGAGAGAGACAGAGAGAGTGAGTGTGACATAGAGAGAGAGAGTGAGTGTGACATAGAGAGAGAGAGAGAGAGAATGAGAGACAGGCAGGGATAGAGAGAGATAGGGAAAGAGAGACAGACAGACAGAGAAAGAGAGAGAGCGAGAGAGAGATGAGAGCGAGAGAGAGAAAGAGATAAAGAGACAGAGAGAGAGAGCAAGGGAGAGAGAGAATGAGAGAGAGAGTGAGAGAGATAGTGAGAGGAACAGAGAGAGGGGCAGAGAGAGAGAGACAGAGCGAGAGTGAGAAAGAGAGGGAAAGAGACAGGAGAGAGAGACAGAGACAGAGAGAGAAATTCAGAGACACAGAGAGACAGAGCAACAGAGAGGGACAGAGAGACAGAAAGAAGCAGAGAGAGAGAGAGGGATAGAGTGAGAGAGCAATAGAGTGGGAGAGAGAGAGAGAGACAGAGCGAGAGAGACAGAGAGAGAGAGAGAGAGAGAGAGAGAGAGAGAGAGAGAGAGAGAGAGAGAGAGAGAGACAGAGAAAAAGACAGAGAGAGAGACAGACAGAGAGAGAGAGACAGAGAGAGAGATAGAGAGACAGAGAGAGAGTGAGGGACAGAGAGAGAGGGAGAGAGAGAGCGAGAGAGAGCAAGAGGAACAGAGGGAGGGACAGAGAGAGAGAAAGAGAGAGACAGAGTGAGAGAGAGGGACAGAGAGTGGGAGAGAGAGGGAGAGAGAGAGAGAGACAGAAAGAGAGAGTGAGCGGGAGAGAGAAAGAGACAGGGAGGGAGACAGATAGACACAGAGAGAGTGAAAGAGAGAGAGAGAGAGACAGAGAGGGTGACAGAAGAGAGACAGAGAGAGGGACAGAGAGAGAGAGAGAGTATTTATGTGTGTGTATCTCTCTCTATCTGTCTCCCTGTATAGATTCTGGGATTGATACAGGGCTATGGGGAGAGAGCGGGGCAGTGGGATATTTTTGGGGATTGAGACATGACTATGGGGAGAGAGTAGGGCAGTGGGATTAGTTTGGGATTGATACAGGGCTATGGGGAGAGAGTAGGGCAGTGGGATTAGTTTGGGGATTGATACAGGACTATGGGGAGAGAGTAGGGCAGTGGGATTAGTTTGGGGATTGATACAGGACTATGGGGAGAGAGTAGGGCAGTGGGATTAGTTTGGGGATTGATACAGGGCTATGGGGAGAGAGCGGGGCAGTGGGATTAGTTTGGGATTGATGCAGGACTATGGGCAGAGAGCGTGGCAGTGGGATTAGTTTGGGGATTGATACAGGACTATGAGGAGAGAGCGGGGCAGTGGGATTAGTTTGGGGACTGATACAGGACTATGGGGAGAGGAGGGCAGTGGGATTAGTTTGGAGATTGATACAGGACTATGGGGAGAGAGCGGGACAGTGGGATTAGTTTGGGGATTGATACTGGACTATGGGGAGAGAGCGGTCAGTGATCCCCCCTCCCTAACCCAGGGTCAGTGACACTCCCCCTCCCTAACCCAGGGTCAGTGAACCCCCCTCCCCAACCCAGGGTCAGTGACACCCCCTCCCTAACCAGGGACAGTGACCCCCCTCCCTAACCCAGGGTCAGTGACCCCCCCTCCCTAACCCAGGGACAGTGACCCCCCCTCCCTTACCCAGGGTCAGTGACCCCCCCTCCCTAACCCAGGGTCAGTGACCCCCCCTCCCTAAACCAGGGTCAGTGACTCCCCCTCCCTAACCCAGGGTCAGTGACCCACCCTCCCTAACCCAGAGTCAGTGACCTCCCCTCCCTAACCCAGAGTCAGTGACCTCCCCTCCCTAACCCAGGGTCAGTGACTCCCCCTCCCTAACCCAGGGTCAGTGACCCACCCTCCCTAACCCAGAGTCAGTGACTCCCCCTCCCTAACCCAGAGTCAGTGACCTCCCCTCCCTAACCCAGGGTCAGTGACCCCCCCCCTCTAACCCAGGGTCAGTGACCCCCCCCCTCCCTAACCCAGGGTCAGTGACCCCGCCCCTCCCTAACCCAGGGTCAGTGACCCCCCTCCCTAAACCAGGGTCAGTGACCCCCCCTCCCTAACCCAGGGTCAGTGACCCCCCCTCCCTAACCCAGGGTCAGTGACCCCGCCCCTCCCTAACCCAGGGTCAGTGACACCCCCTCCCTAACCCAGGGTCAGTGACCCCCCCCTCCCTAACCCAGGTCAGTGACTCCCCCTCCCTAACCCAGGGTCAGTGACCCCCCCCTCCCTAACCCAGGGTCAGTGACCTCCCCTCCCTAACCCAGGGCCGGTGACCCCCCCTCCCTAACCCAGGGTCAGTGACCCCCCTCCCTAAACCAGGGTCAGTGACCCCCCCTCCCTAACCCAGGGGCAGTGACCCCCCCTCCCTAACCCAGGGTCAGTGACTCCCCCTCCCTAACCCAGGGTCAGTGACCCCCCCCTCCCTAACCCAGGGTCAGTGACCCGCCTCCCTAACCCAGGGTCACTGTCTCTAACCACTTGTACCTGCCCTGGGAGTGTTTGATGGGACAGTGTAGAGGGAGCTTTACTCTGTATCTAACCCCCTGTACCTGCCCTGGGAGTGTTTGATGGGACAGTGTAGAGGGAGCTTTACTCTGTATCTAACCCCCTGTCCCTGCCCTGGGAGTGTTTGATGGGACAGTGTTGAGGGAGCTTTACTCTGTATCTAACCCCTTGTATCTGCCCCGCGAGTGTTTGCTGGGACAGTGTAGAGGGATTTTTACTCTGTATCTAATCCCCTGTACCTGCCCTGGGAGTGTTTGATGGGACAGTGTAGAGGGAGCTTTACTCTGTATCTAACCCCCTGTACCTAACCTGGGACTGTTTGATGGCACAGTGTAGAGGGAGCTTTACTCTGTATCTATCCCGTGCTGTACGTGCCCTGGTAGTGTTTGATGGGACAGTGCACAGGGAGCTTTACTCTGTATCTAACCCCGTGCTGCACCTGCCCTGGGAGTGTTTGATGGGACAATGTAGAGGGAGCTTTACTCTGTATCTAGCCCCCTGTACCTTCCCTGGGAGTGTTTGATGGGACGGTGTAGAGGGAGCTTAACTCTGTATCTAACCCCATGCTGTACCGGCCCTGGGAGTCTTTGATGGGACAGTGTAGAGGGAGATTTACTCTGTATCTAAAACCCTGTACCTGCCCTGGGAGTGTTTGATGGGACAGTGTAGAGGGAGCTTTACTCTGTATCTAACCCACTGCACCTGCCCTGGGAGTGTTTGATGGGACAGTTTAGAGGGAGCTTTGCTCTGTATCGAATCCCGAGCTGTACCTACCCTGGGAGTATTTGATGGGACAGTGTAGAGGGAGCTTTGCTCTGTATCTAACCCCGTGCTGCACCTGCCCTGGAGTGTTTGATGGGACAGTGTAGAGGGAGCTTTACTCTGTATCTATCCCCCTGTACCTGTCCTGGGAGTGTTTGATGGTACAGTGTAGAGGGCGCTTTACTCTGTATCTAACCCTTGTACCTGCCCTGGGAGTGTTTGATGGGACATTGCAGAGGGAGCTTTACTCTCTATCTAACACCCTGTACCTGCCCTGGGAGTGTTTGATGGGACAGTGTAGAGGGAGCTTTACTCTGCATCTAACACCCAGTACCTGTCCTGGGAGTGTTTGATAGGACAGTGTAGAGGGAGCTTTACTCTGTATCTAACCCCGTGCTTTTCCTACCCTGGGAGTGGTTGATAGGACAGTGTAGGGGGAGCTTTACTCTGTATCTAACCCCGTGCTGTACCTGCCCTGGGAGTGTTTGATAGGAAAGTGTAGAGGGAGCTCTACTCTGTATCTAACCCCGTGCTGTATCTGCCCTGGGAGTGTTTGATCGGACAGTGCAGAGGGAGCTTTTCTCTGTATCTAACCCCTGTAGCTGCTCTGGGAGTGTTTGATGGGACAGTGTAGAGGGAGCTTTACTCTGTATCGAACCCCTGTACCTGCCCTGGGAGTGTTTGAAGGGACAGTGTAGAGGGAGCTTTACTCTGTATCTAACCCCCTGTACCTGTCCTGGGAGTGTTTGATGGGATAATGTAGAGGTAGATTAAATTGGAGAGCAGTCGATCTCTGTAATCAATGTCCAAGCATCAGAGAGACAGATAGAGAGAGAGAGAAGCAGAGACAGAGAGAGAGAGAGATGGACAGAGAGGGGGAGGGAGAGAGTGAAGCAGAGACAGAGGGAGAGAGAGAGGGACGGAGAGAGAGAGAGAAGCAGAGACAGAGGGAGGGAGAGAGGGAGGGAGAGAGAGAGGGAAAGAGAGGGGGAGGGGGAGACACGCACAGACACACAGCTTCCCCCCACAGATACACTGAGATACCAGACCTCAGCTCACGAAGGGGAATTCCCGGAGGGAGATTATTTCACCTGTTTTTTCTGGGTGTGGATTCTCTGGGTTGGAGTCTTGTTGCGAGATCTAGAGGAAGCAAAAAGTGATTGTTACAATGCTAGTGTAAAATGGCGGTCCCTGAGCTGGAAATGTGTGTGTGGGTCAGAGAGCCTTGTGCTGATTAACATCTCAATGGTCAGGGCCAGGGTGAGTCACACAGTTACTGAGGTGTGTGCTGTCTGGGGACATTTACATGTGAATGGTCCCAGGGCAGGGAGCAGGGAGAGAGAGATTACATACCGTCTCATATACCCCTAACCCAGGGTCACAGGGTCAGTGACCCGCCACCCTAACACAGGGTCAGTGACCCCCCCTCCCTAACCCAGGGTCACAGGGTCAGTGACACCCCCTCCCTAACCCAGGGTCAGTGACCCCCCCTCCCTAACCCAGGGTCAGTGACCCCCCCTCCCTAACCCAGGGTCAGTGACCTCCCCTCCCTAACCCAGGGTCAGTGACCCTCCCTCCCTAACCCAGGGTCAGTGACCTCCCCTCCCTCACCCAGGGTCAGTGACCCCCCGTCCCTAACCCAGGGTCAGTGACCCCACTCGCTAACCCAGGGTCAGTGACCCCACCTCCCAAAGCCAGGGTCACTGACTCCCCCTCCCTAACCCAGGGTCAGTGACCCCCCTCCCTAACCCAGGGTCAGTGACTCCCCGCTCCCTACCCAGGGTCAGTGATCCCCCCCCCTCCCTAACCCAGGGTCAGTGACCCCCCCTCCCTAACCCAGGGTCAGTGACACCCCCTCCCTAACCCAGGGTCAGTGCCCCCCACTTCCTAACCCAGGGTCAGAGACCCCCATCCCTAACCCAGGATCAGTGACCCCCCCTCCCTCACCCAGAGTCAGTGACACCCCTTTCCCGAACCCAGGATCAGTGACCCCCTCCTCCCTAACCCAGGGTCAGTGACCCCCCCGCCCTAACCCAGGGTCAGTGACTCCCCCTCCCTAACCCAGTGACAGTGACCCCACCTCCCTAACCCAGGATCAGTGACCCCGCCCTCCCTAACCCAGAGTCAGTGACACCCCCTCCCTAACCCAGGGTCACTGGGCAGGGATCAGGAACCCAGGTTGCCGCTCAGTACTGCCCCTCTGACACTGCGGCTCTCCCTCAGTACTGCCCCTCTGACAGTGCAGCACAGTATACTCTGTATCTAACCCCGTGCTGCACCTGCCCTGGGAGTGTTTGATGGGACAGTGTAGAGGGAGCTTTACTCTGTATCTAGCCCCCTGTACCTTCCCTGGGAGTGTTTGATGGGACGGTGTAGAGGGAGCTTAACTCTGTATCTAACCCCATGCTGTACCGGCCCTGGGAGTCTTTGATGGGACAGTGTAGAGGGAGATTTACTCTGTATCTAAAACCCTGTACCTGCCCTGGGAGTGTTTGATGGGACAGTGTAGAGGGAGCTTTACTCTGTATCTAACCCACTGCACCTGTCCTGGGAGTGTTTGATGGGACAGTGTAGAGGGAGCTTTACTCTGTATCGAATCCCGTGCTGTACCTACCCTGGGAGTATTTGATGGGACAGTGTAGAGGGAGCTTTGCTCTGTATCTAACCCCGTGCTGCACCTGCCCTGGAGTGTCTGATGGGACAGTGTAGAGGGAGCTTTACTCTGTATCTATCCCCCTGTACCTGTCCTGGGAGTGTTTGATGGGACAGTGTAGAGGGCGCTTTACTCTGTATCTAACCCTTGTACCTGCCCTGGGAGTGTTTGATGGGACATTGCAGAGGGAGCTTTACTCTCTATCTAACACCCTGTACCTGCCCTGGGAGTGTTTGATGGGACAGTGTAGAGGGAGCTTTACTCTGCATCTAACACCCTGTACCTGTCCTGGGAGTGTTTGATAGGACAGTGTAGAGGGAGCTTCACTCTGTATCTAACCTACTGTACCTGCCCTGGGAGTGTTTGATGGGACAGTGTAGAGGGAGATTTACTCTGTATCTAACCCCCTGTACCTGCCTTGGGAGTGTTTGATGGGACAGTGTAGAGCGAGCTTTACTCTGTATCTAACCCCGTGCTTTTCCTACCCTGGGAGTGTTTGATAGGACAGTGTAGGGGGAGCTTTACTCTGTATCTAACCCCGTGCTGTACCTGCCCTGGGAGTGTTTGATAGGAAAGTGTAGAGGGAGCTCTACTCTGTATCTAACCCCGTGCTGTATCTGCCCTGGGAGTGTTTGATCGGACAGTGCAGAGGGAGCTTTTCTCTGTATCTAACCCCTGTAGCTGCTCTGGGAGTGTTTGATGGGACAGTGTAGAGGGAGCTTTGCTCTGTATCTAACCCCTGTACCTGCCCTGGGAGTGTTTGAAGGGACAGTGTAGAGGGAGCTTCACTCTGTATCTAACCCCCTGTACCTGCCCTGGGAGTGTTTGATGGGATAATGTAGAGGTCGATTAAATTGGAGAGCAGTCGATCTCTGTAATCAATGTCCAAGCATCAGAGAGACAGATAGAGAGAGAGAGAAGCAGAGACAGAGAGAGAGAGAGATGGACAGAGAGAGGGAGGAAGAGAGAGAGAAGCAGAGATAGAGGGAGAGAGAGAGGGACGGAGAGAAAGAGATAGAAGCAGAGACAGAGGGAGAGAGAGAGGGAAAGAGAGAGAGAGACAGAGAGAGAGAGAGAGAGAGAGAGAGATGGACAGAGAGGGGGAGGGAGAGAGTGAAGCAGAGACAGAATGAGAGAGAGAGGGACGGAGAGAGAGAGAGAAGCAGAGACAGAGGGAGGGAGAGAGGGAGGGAGAGAGAGAGGGATAGAGAGGGGGAGGGGGAGACACGCACAGACACACAGCTTCCCCCCACAGATACACTGAGATACCAGACCTCAGCTCACGAAGGGGAATTCCCGGAGGGAGATTATTTCACCTGGTTTTTCTAGGTGTGGATTCTCTGGGTTGGAGTCTTGTTGCGAGATCGAGAGAAAGCAAAAAGTGATTGTTACAATGCTAGTGTAAAATGGCGGTCCCTGAGCTGGAAATGTGTCTGTGGGTCAGAGAGCCTTGTGCTGATTAACATCTCAATGGTCAGGGCCAGGGTGAGTCACACAGTTACTGAGGTGTGTGCTGTCTGGGGACATTTACATGTGAATGGTCCCAGGGCAGGGAGCAGGGAGAGAGAGATTACACACCATCTTATATATCCCCTAACCCAGGGTCACAGTGTCAGTGACCCGCCACCCTAACACAGGGACAGTGACCCCCCCTCCCTAACCCAGGGTCACAGGGTCAGTGACACCCCCTCCCTAACCCAGGGTCAGTGACCCCCCCTCCCTAACCCAGGGTCAGTGACCCCCCCTCCCTAACCCAGGGTCAGTGACCTCCCCTCCCTAACCCAGGGTCAGTGACCCTCCCTCCCTAACCCAGGGTCAGTGACCTCCCCTCCCTAACCCAGGGTCAGTGACCCCCCCTCCCTAACCCAGGGTCAGTGACCCACCCTCCCTAACCCAGGGTCAGTGACCCCCCCTCCATAACCCAGGGTCAGTGACCTCCCCCCAAACCCAGGGACAATGACCCCCCCCTCCCTAACCCAGGGTCAGTGACACCCCCCTCCCTAACACAGAGTCAGTGACACCCCCTCCCTAACCCAGGGTCACTGGGCAGGGATCACGAACCCAGGTTGCCCCTCAGTACTGCCCCTCTGACACTGCGGGACTCCTCCAGTACTGCCCCTCCAACAGTGCAGCACTCCCTCAGTACTGCCCCACCGACAGTGCAGCACTCCCTCAGTACTGCCCCTCCGACAGTGCAGCACAGAATACTCTGCATCTAACCCCGTGCTGCACCTGCCCTGGGAGTGTTTAATGGGAGAGTGTAGAGGGAGCTTTACTCTGTTTCTAACCCCCTGCACCTGCCCTGGGAGTGTTTGATGGGACAGTGTAGAGGGAGCTTTACTCTGTATCTAACCCCCTGTACCTGCCCTGGGAGTGTTTGATGGGACAGTGGAGAGGGAGCTTTACTCTGTATCTAACCCCGTGCTGTACCTGTCCTGGGAATGTTTGATGGGACAGTGTAGAGGGAGCTTTACTCTGTATCTAACCCCCTCTTCCTGCCCTGGGAGTGTTTGATGGGACAGTATGGAGGGAGCTTTACTCTGTATCTAACCCCCTGTACCAGCCCTGGGAGTGTTTGATGGGACAATGTCGAGGGAGCTTTACTCTGTATCTAACCCCGTGCTGTACCTGCCCTGGGAGTGTTTGATGGGACATTGTAGAGAGAGCTTTACTCTGTATCTAACCCCGTGCTGTACCTTCCCTGGGAGTGTTTGATGGGACAGTGTAGAGGGAGTTTTACTCTGTATCTAACCCCCTGTACCTGCCCTGGGTGTGTTTGATGGGACAGTGTAGAGGGAGTTTTACTCTGTATCTAACCCCCTGTACCTGCCCTGGGAGTGTTTGATGGGACAGTGTAGAGGGAGTTTTACTCTGTATCTAACCTCCTGTACCTGGTCTGGGAGTGTTTGATGGGACAGTGTAGAGGGAGCTTTACTCTGTATCTAACACCCTGTACCTGCCCTGGGAGTGTTTGATGGGACAGTGTAGAGGGAGCTTTACTCTGTATCTAACCCCCTGTACCTGCCCTGGGAGTGTTTGATGGGACAGTGTAGAGGGAGTTTTACTCTGTATCTAACCCCCTGTACCTGCCCTGGGAGTGTTTGATGGGACAGTGTCGAGGTAGATTAAATTGGAGAGCAGTCGATCTCTGTAATCAATGTCCAAGGATCAGAGAGACAGATAGAGAGAGAGAGAAGCAGAGACAGAGAGAAAGAGAGATGGACATAGAGAGGCAGGATGAGAGAGAGAGAGAGAGAGTGATGGACAGAGAGGGGGAGGGAGAGAGAGAAGCAGAGACAGAGGGAGAAAGAGAGGGACGGAGAGAGAGAGAGAGAAGCAGAGACAGAGGGAGAGAGAGAGGGAAAGAGAGAGAGAGACAGAGAGAGAGAGAAGCAGAGTCAGAGGGAGAGAGAGAATGAGGGAGAGAGAGAGAGGGATAGAGCGGGTGAGAGGGGACACACACAGACACACAGCGCTCCCCCACAGATACACTGAGATACCAGACATCAGCTCACTAAGGGGAATTCCCGGAGGGAGATTATTTCACCTGGTTTTCCTGGGTGTGGATTCTCTGGGTTGGAGTCTTGTTGCGAGATCTAGAGAAAGCAATAAGTGATTGTTACAATGCAAGTGTAAAATGGTGGTCCCTGAGCTTGAAATGTGTCTGTGGGTCAGAGAGCCTTGTGCTGATTAACATCTCAATGGTCAGGGCCAGGGTGAGTCACACAGTTACTGAGGTGTGTGCTGTCTGGGGACATTTACATGTGAATGGGCCCAGGGCAGGGAGCAGGGAGAGAGAGATTACATACCATCTCATATACCCCTAACCCAGGGTCACAGGGTCAGTGACCCCCCTCCCTAACCCAGTGTCAGTGACCCCCCCCCCTAACCCAGGGTCAGTGACCCCCCGTCCCTAACCCAGGGTCAGTGACCCCCCCTCCCTAACCCAGGGTCAGTGACCCGCTCCCTAACCCAGGGTCAGTGACCCCCCTCCCTAACCCAGGTTCAGTGACCCCCCCTCCCTAACACAGGGTCAGTGACCCCCCCTCCCTAACCCAGGGTCAGTGACCCCCCCTTCATAACCCAGGGTCAGTGACCCCCCCTCCCTAACCCAGGGCCGGTGACCCCCCTCCCTAAACCAGGGTCAGTGACCCCCCCTCCCTAACCCAGGGTCAGTGACTCCCCCTCCCTAAACCAGGGTCAGTGACCCCCCCTCCCTAACACAGGGTCAGTGACACCCCCCCTCCCTAACCCTGGGTCAGTGACCCCCCCTCTCACTAACTAAGGTCAGTGACCCCCCTTCCCGAACCCAGGGTCACAGGGTCAGTGACCCCCCCTCCCTAACCCAGGGTCAGTGACACCCCCTCCCTAACCCAGGGCCGGTGACCCCCCTCCCTAAACCAGGGTCAGTGACCCCCCCTCCCTAACCCAGGGTCAGTGACTCCCCCTCCCTAAACCAGGGTCAGTGACCCCCCCTCCCTAACACAGGGTCAGTGACACCCCCCCTCCCTAACCCTGGGTCAGTGACACCCCATCCCTAACCAAGGGTCAGTGACCCCCCTCCCTAAACCAGGGTCAGTGACACCCCCTCCCTAACCCTGGGTCAGTGACACCCCCTCCCTAACCGAGGGTCAGTGACACCCTCACCCTAACCCAGGGTCAGTTACCCACCCTCCCTAACCCAGGGTCAGTGACTCCCCGCTCCCTACCCAGGGTCAGTGACACCCTCTCCCTAACCCAGGGTCAGTTACTCACCCTCCCTAAACCAGGGTCAGTAACACCCACTCCCTAACCCAGGGTCAGTGACTCCCCCCTCCCTAACCCAGGGTCAGTGACCCCCCCTCCCTAACCCATGGTCAGTGACCACCCACTCCCTAACCCAGGGTCAGTGACCCACCCTCCCTAAACCAGGGTCAGTAACACCCACTCCCTAACCCAGGGTCAGTGACTCCCCCCTCCCTAACCCAGGGTCAGTGACCCCCCCTCCCTAACCCAGAGTCAGTGATCCCCCCCTCCCTAACCCAGAGTCAGTGACCCCCCTCCCTAACCCATGGTCACTGGGCAGGGATCAGGAACCCAGGTTGCCCCTCCGTACTGCCCCTCTGACACTGCGGCACTCCCTCAGTACTGCCCCTCCGACAGTGCAGCACAGTATACTCTGTATCTAACCCCGTGCTGCACCTGACCTGGGAGTGTTTGATGGGTCAGTGGAGAGGGAGCTTTACTCTGTATCTAACCCCCTGTACCTGCTCTGGGAGTGTTTGATGGGACAGTGTAGAGGGAGCTTTACTCTGTATCTAACCCCCTGTACCTGCCCTGGGAGTGTTTGATGGGACAGTGTAGAGGGAGCTTTACTCTGTATCTAACCCCCTGTACCTGCCCTGGGAGTGTTTGATGGGACAGTGTAGAGGGAGCTTTACTCTGTATCTAAACCCGTGTACCTGCTCTGGGAGTGTTTGATGGGACACTGTAGAGGGAGCTTTACTCTGTATCTAACCCCGTGCTGTACCTGACCTGGGAGTGTTTGATGGGACAGTGTAGAGGGAGCTTTACTCTGTATCTAACCCGCTGCACCTGACCTGGGAGTGTTTGATGGGACAGTGTAGAGGGAGCTTTATTCTGTATCTAAACCCGTGCTGTACCTGCCCTGGGAGTGTTTGATGGGACAGTGTAGAGGGAGCTTTACACTGTATCTAACCCCCTGCACCTGACCTGGGAGTGTTTGATGGGACAGTGTAGAGGGAGCTTTACTCTGTTTCTAACTCCCTGTACCTGCCCTGGGAGTGTTTGATGGGACAGTGTAGAGGGAGCTTTACTCTGTATCTCACCCCCTGTACCTGCTCTGGGAGTGTTTGATGGGACAGTGTAGAGGGAGCTTTACACTGTATCTAACCCCGTGCTGTACCTGCCCTGGGAGTTTTTGATGGGACAGTGTAGAGGAAGTTTTACTCTGTATCTAACCCCCTGTACCTGCCGTGGGAGTGTTTGATGGGACAGTGTAGAGGTAGATTAAATTGGAGAGCAGTCGATCTCTGTAATCAATGTCCAAGCATCAGAGAGACAGATAGAGAGAGAGAGAAGCAGAGACAGAGAGAGAGAGAGATGGACAGAGAGAGGGAGGAAGAGAGAGAGAATCAGAGACAGAGGGAGAGCGAGAGGGACGGAGAGAGAGAGAGAGAAGCAGAGACAGTGGGAGAGAGAGAGACAGAGAGAGAGAGGGAGAGAGAGAGATGGACAGAGAGGGGGAGACAGAGAGAGAGAGAGAAGCAGAGACAGAGAGAGAGAGAGTGGGACGGAGTGAGAGAGATAAAAGCAGAGACAGAGGGAGAGAGAGAGAGGGAAAGAGAGAGAGAGACAGAGAGAGAGAGAGAAGCAGAGAAAGAGGGAGAGAGAGAATGAGGGAGAGAGAGAGAGAGGGATAGAGAGGGGGAGGGGGAGACACACACAGACACACAGCGCCCCCCCACAGATACAGTGAGATACCAGACATAAGCTCACTAAGGGGAATTCCCGGAGGGAGATTATTTCACCTGGTTTTCCTGGGTGTGGATTCTCTGGTTTGGAGTCTTGTTGCGAGATCTCGAGAAAGCAAAAAGTGATTGTTACAATGCTTGTGTAAAATGGCGGTCCCTGAGCAGGAAAGGTGTGTGTGGGTCAGAGAGCCTTGTGCTGATTAACATCTCAATGGTCAGGGACAGGGTGAGTCACACAGTTACTGAGGTGTGTGCTGTCTGGGGACATTTACATGTGAATGGTCCCAGGGCAGGGAGCAGGGAGAGAGAGATTACACACCATCTCATATACCCCTAACCCAGGGTCAGTGACCCCCCTCCCTAACCCAGGGTCAGTGACCCCCCCTCCCTAACCCAGGGTCAGTGACCCCCCTCCCTAACCCAGGGTCAGTGACCCCCCCCTCCATAACCCAGGGTCAGTGACCCCCCCTCCCTAACCCAGGGTCAGTGACCCCCCTCCCTAACATAGGGTCAGTGACACCCCTCCCTAACCCAGGGTCAGTGACCCCCCCTCCCTAACCCAGGGTCAGTGACCCCCCTCCCTAACATAGGGTCAGTGACACCCCTCCCTAACCCAGGGTCAGTGACCCCTCCCCTCCCTAACCCAGGGTCAGTGACCCCCCTCCCTAACCCAGGGTCAGTGACCCCCCCTCCCTAACCCAGGGTCAGTGACACCCCCCTCCCTAACCCAGGGTCAGTGACCCCCCTCCCTAACCCAGGGTCAGTGACCCCCCCCCCTCACTAACCGAGGGTCAGTGACCCCCCTCCCTAACCCAGGGTCAGTGACCCCCCTCCCTAACCCAGGGTCAGTGACCCCCCTCCCTAACCCAGGATCAGTGACCCCCCTCCCTAACCCAGGGTCAGTGACCCCCCTCCCTAACCCAGGGTCAGTGACCCCCCTCCCTAACCCAGGGTCAGTGACCCCCCTCCCTAACCCAGGGTCAGTGACCCCCCCACCCTAACACAGGGTCAGTGACACCCCCTCCCTAACCCAGGATCAATGACCCCACCTCCCTAACCCAGGGTCACAGGGTCAGTGACCCCCCCTCCCTAACCCAAGGTCAGTGACCACTCCTCCCTAACCCAGGGTCAGTGACTCCCCCCTCCCTAACCCAGGGTCAACGGCCCCCTCTCCCTAACCCAGGGTCACTGACCCACCTCCCTAACCCAGGGTCACAAGGCATTGACCCCCCTCCCTAACCCAGGGTCACAAGGCAGTGACCCCTCCTCCCTAACCGAGGGTCAGTGAACACCCTCCCTAACCGAGGGTCAGTTTCCCCTCCTCCCTAACACAGGATCAGTGACTCCTCCTCCCTAACCCAGGGTCAGTGAACACCTTTTCCCTTACCCAGAGTCAGTGACCCCCCCTCCCTAACCTAGGGCCTCTGGGCAGGAATCTGGAACCCAGGATGCCCGTCAGTACTGCCCCTCCGACAGTGCGGCACTCCCTCACTACTGCCCCTCCGACAGTGCGTCGCTCCCTCAGTACTGCCCCTCCGACAGTGCAGCACTCCCTCAGTACTGCCCCTCCAACAGTGCAGAACTCCCTCAGTAACACCCCTCCGACAGTGCGGCGCTCCCTCAGTACTACCCCTCCGACAGTGCGGCACTCCCTCAGTACTGCCCCTCCGACAGTGCAGAACTCCCTCAGTACTACCCCTCCGACAGTGCGGCGCTCCCTCAGTACTACCCCTCCGACAGTGCGGCACTCCCTCAGTACTGCCCCTCCGACAATGCAGCACTCCCTCAGTACTACCCCTCCGACAGTGCGGCACTCCCTCAGTACTGCCCCTCCGACAATGCAGCACTCCCTCAGTACTGCCCCTCCGACAGTGCGGCACTCCCTCAGTACTGCCCCTCCGACAGTGCGGCACTCCCTCAGTACTGCCCCTCCGACAGTGCAGCACAGTATACTCTGTATCTAACCACGTGCTGCACATGCCCTGGGAGTGTTTCATGGGACAGTGTAGAGGGAGCTTTACTCTGTGTCTAACCCCCTGTACCTGCCCTGGGACAATTTAATGGGACAGTGTGGCGGGAGCTTTACTCTGTATCTAACCCCCTGTACCTGCCCTTGGAGTGTATGATGGGATAGTGCAGAAGGAGCGTTACTCTGTATCTAACCCCTGTACCTGACCTGGGAGTGTTTGATGGGACAGTTTAGAGGGATCTTTTCTCTGTATCTAACCCCGTGCTGTACCTGTCCTGGCAGTGTTTGATGAGAGAGTGTAGAGGGAGCTTTACTCTGTATCTAACCCACTTTCCGTGCCCTGGGAGAGTTTGATGGGACAGTGAGGAGCGAGCTTTACTCTGTATCTAACCCCCTGTACCTGCCCTGGGTGTGATTGCTGGGACAGTGTAGAGGGAGCTTTACTCTGTATCTAACCCCCTGTACCTGCCCTGGGACTGTTTGATGGGGCAATGTAGAGGGAGCTTTACTCTGTATCTAACCCCCTGTACCTGCCCTGCAACTGTTTGATGGGACAGTGTAGAGGGAGCTTTACTCTGTATCTAACCCCCTGTACCTGCCCTGGGACTGTTTGATGGGACAGTGTAGAGGGAGCTTTACTCTGTATCTAACCCCCTGTACCTGCCCTGGGACTGTTTGATGGGACAGTGTAGAGGGAGCTTTACTCTGTATCTAACCCCCTGTACCTGCCCTGGGAGTGTTTGATGGGACAGTGTAGAGGGAGCTTTACTCTGTATCTAACACACACACAGATATATATAAATATATAGACACATACACACAGATATATATAAATATATATAGCCACACACACATATATATATATATATATATATATATATAAAAATATATATAGACACACACACAGATATATATATAAATATATATAGACACACATTCACACAATATATATAAATATATATAGACACACACAAATATATATATATAAATATATATAGAAACACACACACAGATATATATAAATATATATAGACACACACACATATATATATAAATATATATAGACACACACACACAGATATGTATATAAATATATATAGACACACACACACACACAGATATATATAAATATATATAGACACACACACAGATATATATAAATATATATATACACACACACACACAGGTATATATATAAATATATATAGAAGCACACACACAGATATATATAAATATATATAGACACACACACAATATATATAAATATATATAGACACACACACACACAGATATATATAAATATATATAGACACACATACACACAGATATATATAAATATATATAGACACCCACACAATATATATAAATATATATAGACACACACACAAACAGATATATATAAATATATATAGACACACACACACAGATATATATATAAATATATATAGATACACACACACACAGATATATATAAATATATATAGACACACACACACACAGATATATATAAATATATATAGACACACACACACACGGATATATATAAATATATATAGCCACACACACATATATATATATATATAAATATATATAGACACACACACAGATATATATATAAATATATATAGACACACATTCACACAATATATATAAATATATATAGACACACACACATATATATATATAAGTATATATAGAAACACACACACAGATATATATAAATATATATAGAAACACACATATATATATAAATATATATAGACACACACACACAGATATGTATATAAATATATATAGACACACACACAGATATATATAATATATATAGACACACACACACAGATATATATATAAATATATATCGACACACACACATAGATATAT